>NC_142807.1:6347542-6439350 GCF_049724085.1 Artemia sp. Qi Xiang Cuo
CATAATTTTCTGAAAGAGCAAACATATGATAGGCTAAGAGATCCAACTCAGAAAAGTCCAAAATGCAAACTACATATCCCAAATCATAAGTTTCAGTCAACACACACCTACGAATGGCTAAGAAATCCAGCTCATAAAAGCCTGAAATAGCAAACTACTCATCCCAAATCATAGGTTTCAGACACCACACACCTACGAATGGCTAAGAAATCCTGCTCAGAAAAGCCTGAAGTAGCAAACTACACATCCCAAATCATAGATTTCAGACAACTCACATCACCGAAAGACGGGTGCTCGGGGAGAGCCTTTGAAGGGTCTTTGGGTCCCATGAGGACCGATTGGTCCGTTGGGAGCTCGGGGGGACCTTGGGTGACCGGGGGAGGGGCTTTGGGGTCCGGGGCTGGGAGTTGGGGGTCTGTTTGGGATTTTGGTTGCAGGGGGTACAGTTGGGGCCCGGGGGCGGGTGTTGGGGGCGCCGGGGGTCCGGGGGGAGCCCGGGGGACCTTGGCGGACCCTGGGTGGACTTTGTGGGCAGTTGGGGGCTGGTGGACGACCTTTGGGACCCCATTGAACCGGTGGGAGCTTGTGGGACCTTTGGGGGGGCCCGGAGTTGGGCGGTGGGGGTCTGGGTGGGCCTTTGGGGGCGCCGGTGGCCCTTTGGGAGCTTGGGGGGTCTTCGGGGATGGCATTTGGGGGTCTGGGTGGGATTTTGGGTGCCTGGGGGACATTTGGGGACCGGTGGAGGGCCTTGGGGGCGCCGGTGGCCCTTTGGGAGCCCGGGGGACCTTTGAGGACCATGGGAGGGCATGTGGGGCAGATGGGGGCGGGTGGTGGACCTTTGGGACCCCGTTGGTCCTTTGGGAGCTCGTTGGGCCTTTGGGGGGCCCGTTGTTGGTCTTGGGGGGTCTGGGGGGGCCTTTGGGGGCGCCGGTGGCCCTTTGGGAGCTTGGGGGGTCTTTGAGGGTCCGGGGGGACAGTTGGGGGCCTGGGGGACATTTGGGGAACCGGTGGAGAGCCTTTGGGAGCTTGGGTGGGGGGGGGGGCTTTTGAGGACCGGGGGCTTCCTTCGGGGTTGGGGTAGGAGGATTGGAACCCTTTGGGGTTGGGTTAGAGGACCTCACAACACTGTTCAAATGAAACTTGTGTATTATAACGACCACAGAGTTTCACCTTTAAATTCTCTTCTAAAATCTCTTCAAAAATCTTCTTTTAAAATGTCTCTATCTGTTTCGCCGAAATAGTTCCATAACCTGTCTAAAACGGTTTCGCCCAAATAATCCCTAAACGCAAATTCAGCGTGTTCCTTTGTTATTGGCATCTCTGTGTTAACGCATTTCAAATTAATATGAAACCTTCTCGCGCGCTAAAACAATTCATCGCTAAGATGTTTCTTGCCTAATTGTTTCCATGGCCTGTGGTTATTAATATCCTTTGGAGTTCGACCAGTAGAACTGTTCCCGAGGCAAAGACATTAATGATTTTGGATCTATTCCTGGAGAAATGTTTCTAGGCGAAAATTTTTAAAGTCTGACAGATGATGTCATTGATTGATCGATCTGTCAAGAAAGGGAAAATTAATTTGTTGTTTCTAAGGGGAATTATTGATTCACGATAGGTGAATTGAGGTCGACAGCACAGGTGTTCTGACTCGTGACAGCATCACGTGGTTTATGGTTTTCTCAGTGAGAAAGTTCCTGTTTTTTCAAATTCTCAAGACATGAATTGCTGTTGACATCCATGAAAGTGAGAAAAGTTTCTGTTTTTCCATTCTCACTGACAAAAACCATAAAACATCCATAGTCTGCATGAGAAAACATCAAATAAATCGAACAACACACATATCCATCCATGAAAACAACCATAAATGTTACAAAATTCATGGTTTTTCAAGTGAGAAAATTCCTGTTTTTTCATTCTCACTGAGAAAACCATAAACCACGTGGTCCTGTCACGAGTATAAGACCCCTCTCTACTGATACCCCTGGACATAAGTTAAAACTCTTACCTTGGGTTCTATTTTGGGTTGACCGTGAAGTTTCTGTCGTGTGATCGTTAGAATATTTCAAAAAAAATGGATAATTAAAATTTTTGATGGTATGAATTTTAAAAAAAGGGGAGGGGGAGAGGGAGGAGGGTAGATGCCTTCCAATCACTTTTGATTACTCTTAAAAAGCTAGGAGTTTTCGTTAACTGAAGTTTAAACTATTTTGAACAAAACAAATATCTAAAAATTTTAATCGGATGGATTTTGGTAAACAAGGGTCTTTTTTCTTGGGGGGGGGGGGTTCCTTCTGATAATTTTTGATTCTTCAAAAGGAGAAATTCCCATTTAAAATCGAATGAGCCCCCTCCGAAGTTTATCCGACCATCCCTTCTATAAAAATGTTATATGTCACCGGGGCACAATTTACTACACTTGCCCCGGGGTTCTGGGCGGATGTGTTATCCCTGGAGTTATGTTATATGATCTTTGGTCTATTTTGAACAAAATGGCCATAAAGAATTTTTGTTGGACGCATTTAGGGAAAAGAGGCTTGGGAGGGGGGGGGGGGCTCGTTGCCATCAGATCACTTTTGACTCTTAAAATGGGAATTAAAACTCAATTTCTAAAAATTTTAGTCCCATTCCAAGTTTATACGACAACCTCTTCCATATAAACCTTATCTGTCTCTTGGGCTTAAGTTACAACCCGTTTCCGTGCTCTGGGGGCTATAATAGTAGAGTACTATGTTCCATTTCTACGGGATTATGCTTCTTCCCATGCTATTTTATGGGACTAAGTTCCTTCCCATGCTATTCTATAGGACTATTTTCCTTCCCATGCTGTCCTTTAGAACTATGTTCCTTCCCATGCTATTCTATAGGACTAAGTTCCTTTCCATACTATTATATAGGACTATGTTCCTTCCCATGCTGTTCTATAGAACTATGTTCCTTCCTATGGAATTTGCTTGATGCTCTACACCTTTTCAAAGAGAGTGAGTATCCTCTCACACCTATACTTCCTTGGTACCTTTCCAAACAAAGTGATAAGAAAAACACGTCTTTAGCAACTTCGTTCATCATGATAGTGTATAAGCTTGAAAACCTACAAGAAAACCCACCTGAGGCAGTGTAGTTTGACGTGCACATTGCAAAAAGTGACCAATCCTTTTATATTATAGACCTATAAAGTGAGCAAACACGTTTTGAAACTATGGTTGAGATTATTTAACGCAGCCAGACTGGTTTTCTAGGCAACACTCATTTTTTAGGGCCAATCAAAGAGAGCGATTAGTAATTGGATTCAAATAAAAGGAGTGATTTTCATTCGCTCTTGAGATTTTGTATATAGCAGACACGCGTTATTATTAAACTTTCATAAGGTTCTAAGACATCATGGACAAAGCATCTGATATTATTGGCTTGGAAGCTTTGAGTACAGTGATTTATAATGTGTGTTCAGTTTAGTAAAGTTTCGTAGTTTATTTCCAAATAAAATCATTTTACATAGTCACCCCTCCAGTAAATTCAAATTCAGGGTATAACCCCCTCCCCCACAATACAAACTCCCCTACATGATGTTTTTACTCGATAGAAAGCGTAAAACACACTCTTTTTTCCATTGCGTAAACCCCATCTTCCCTCCTCTCCTCTGTTTACGACTTTAATTCATTCATTAGAAATAATTCTTTCGCTAGAAAATGTCATTTCCCCATCATGCATTTAAAATTATCAAAATAGAATTTGCTCTCTTTGCGGTCTAGATAAAACCGTGTGTGATTAAGAGTTTAATCCTCTTACAAGAGGGATGATTTTGTAAACAACCTTCGCAAGCGCATTATCCAAATCATGAAAACAAAGGAACGGAAATGATTAAGGCCCTATGCTTTGCGTAATTCTAGATGGTTTGAAAAAGGGGTGAATTATGTTTTGGATCGAAAAATAAACTATTTCCGTAAAATCTGAACTAATAAGGTTTTTGACTTTAAACTCTAATTTTTTGTAAGAAAATTATGGAAAATATATTTCTATGGCTCAAATGTTAAACTTTGGTTAGAAAAAAGTTTGGTTTTGGATCGAAAAATAATCTATTTCCGTAAAATCTGAACTAATAAAGGTTTTTGACCGTAAAATACAGTTTTTTGTAAGAAAATTATAGAAAATACATTTCTCTGGCTCAAATGTGAATCTTTGGTTAGAAAAAACTTCAGCTTTGGATCGAAACATAAAATATTTACGAAAAATCTGAACTAATAAAGGTTTTTTGACCGTAAACTCTATTTTTTTTAAAGAAAATTATGGAAAAATTACCCCAAATGAGAGGAGTGATCTATTTTCAAATGTCTTTGATGAAAGCAAATAATGTTTCCGTTAAATCTTCAAAGTTTAACATTCATGGAAAGGAAGGGAAGGGGCATTTTTACTGTACTTATTTTTGAATTCATTCGTTTTTGAATATGATAAGAGTATTATGATTAAGGCTACAGGGTTTAAATAATTGTAGACGGTTTAAAAAGGGGTGAATTATGTTTTGGATCGAAAAATAAACTATTTCTGTAAAATCTGAACTAATAATGTTTTTGATTGTAAACTCTAATTTCTTGTAACAAAATTATTGAAAATACATTTCTGTAGCTCAAAAAAAGTTCAGTTTTGGATCTAAAACTATTTCCCTAAAATCTGAACTAATAAAGTTTTTTGACCGTAAACTCCAGTTTTTTGTAAGAAAATTATGGAAAATACATTTCTCTGGTTCAAATGTGAAACTTTGGTTAGAAAAGAGTTCAGTTTTGGATCGAAAAAAAACTATTTCCATAAAATCAGAACTAATAAGGGTTTTAGTGTTAGAAAAGAGTTTAGAAAAGAGTTTGGTTAGAAAAGAGTTCAGTTTTGGATCGAAAAATAAACTATTTCCGTAAAATCAGAACTAATAAGGGTGTGTGTGTGTGTGTGTGTGTGTGTGTGTGTGTGTGTGTGTGTGTGTGTGTGTGTGTGTGTGTGTGTGTGTGTGTGTGTGTGTGTGTGTGTGTGTGTGTGTGTGTGTGTGTGTGTGTGTGTGTGTGTGTGTGTGTGTGTGTGTGTGTGTGTGTGTGTGTGTGTGTGTGTGTGTGTGTGTGTGTGTGTGTGTGTGTGTGTGTGTGTGTGTGTGTGTGTGTGTGTGTGTGTGTGTGTGTGTGTGTGTGTGTGTGTGTGTGTGTGTGTGTGTGTGTGTGTGTGTGTGTGTGTGTGTGTGTGTGTGTGTGTGTGTGTGTGTGTGTGTGTGTGTGTGTGTGTGTGTGTGTGTGTGTGTGTGTGTGTGTGTGTGTGTGTGTGTGTGTGTGTGTGTGTGTGTGTGTGTGTGTGTGTGTGTGTGTGTGTGTGTGTGTGTGTGTGTGTGTGTGTGTGTGTGTGTGTGTGTGTGTGTGTGTGTGTGTGTGTGTGTGTGTGTGTGTGTGTGTGTGTGTGTGTGTGTGTGTGTGTGTGTGTGTGTGTGTGTGTGTGTGTGTGTGTGTGTGTGTGTGTGTGTGTGTGTGTGTGTGTGTGTGTGTGTGTGTGTGTGTGTGTGTGTGTGTGTGTGTGTGTGTGTGTGTGTGTGTGTGTGTGTGTGTGTGTGTGTGTGTGTGTGTGTGTGTGTGTGTGTGTGTGTGTGTGTGTGTGTGTGTGTGTGTGTGTGTGTGTGTGTGTGTGTGTGTGTGTGTGTGTGTGTGTGTGTGTGTGTGTGTGTGTGTGTGTGTGTGTGTGTGTGTGTGTGTGTGTGTGTGTGTGCGTGTGTGAGAATTATAATCACTAAGTGCACGAATGAACAATTTTATAGGAGAAATACATTCTCTATGTGCCTTAAAATATCTCAAAAATGGTATGCTGAGAAGAAAATGAACGCACTCCCAGTGTTCGACCCCTTAATGATAAGGCACCCTGTGAACTATGAAAAAACAAGTGAGATTGAACTCTGATAGCACATTCCCACACCTCTAGTTGGAAGCATCATATCCCAATGGACAATTAGAGAAAGCTCGTCGTTTGAGCACAATCATGCTCGAAGTGTTCCATGAAGAAACTATATTGTAAGTGCTTTAAAATTTTTGCCAAGACGAAAGAAGTGAAGGACCATAATTTACAACAGAAGGATTGAGTACGCTAAAAAACATGAATGGTGATGAAATAGATGTGAATTTACATATGTTACTTCTTAATAACTTTGATAACTCAAAAATTCCTATATCCTATCATTGACGTTGCATAGTAAACATCCCCAGTGAAAGTGCTCTAATGTTACTAGAGAACATGGTAAACCCAATATTGCGTGTTTTAAATTTTTCTTATATGTAGTGTTTGATGTTCAGATAGAGTTATGTGTAGCGTTGTCGTGCTATTCATTTAATATAGCTTAGATAGAAATGTAGTTTAATGTAGCTAAGTGCACGAATGAACAATTTTATAGGAGAAATACATTCTCTATGTGCCTTAAAATATCTCAAAAATGGTATGCTGAGAAGAAAATGAACGCACTCCCAGTGTTCGACCCCTTAATGATAAGGCACCCTGTGAACTATGAAAAAACAAGTGAGATTGAACTCTGATAGCACATTCCCACACCTCTAGTTGGAAGCATCATATCCCAATTGACAATTAGAGAAAGCTCGTCGTTTGAGCACAATCATGCTCGAACTGTTCCATGAAGAAACTATATTGTAAGTGCTTTAAAATTTTTGCCAAGACGAAAGAAGTGAAGGACCATAATTTACAACAGAAGGATTGAGTACGCTAAAAAAACATGAATGGTGATGAAATAGATGTGAATTTACATATGTTACTTCCTAATAAATTTGATAACTCAAAAATTCCAATATCCTATCATTGACGTTGCATAGCAAACATCCCCAGTGAAAGTGTTCTAATGTTACTAGTGAACATGGTAAACCCAATATTGCGTGTTTTTAATCCTTCTTATATGTAGTGTTTGATGTTCAGACAGAGTTATGTGTAGCGTTGTCGTGCTATTCATTTAATATAGCGTGGATAGAAAGCAGTGTGCCCTATAGACAGCAAAATAAAAAAAAAATTTTAAAGGTGAATTCTAAAAAATCTTATGTAAAGGTAGAATAGTCCCAACCTTATTGGAAATATAAAAATAATCAGTGTTAGATGTAGAAAAAGAAAAAAATCCTTGGTATAGTAGATATGCTAGAACCACAGATAATCTTAGTCCGGTAGGTGAACTTTAGAAAGAGATATATAATAAAATAAGAAAAAAAATAAAAAATTTTTAGCACTCCTGATTAAGCCAAAATAAAAATATAAAATAATGCAATATCAATCAAAATTATATAGAATAAATAGTTAATAAATAGCAAATATTTCAAAAGCCCAATGGCAAGAAAGTCCTAATGACGGGACGTCATTAATTAATGGGAAGGGTAATATGTATCGTGAGTAAAATGTGATATATTTAAAACACAAAAATAAAGTTCCTTCTTTCTACAGATAATTCTGACTCCCTATAATTAAGTTTGAATCTGGTTTCAAAAAAAGAAAAATTCTTAATCAGCAAAAAGAAAAATTGCATTTTAGCCTCAAACAAAGAACGGCGCTATCCAGTTAGGAATTTCGCCGAGAAGAGTGGCAATAAAAAAAACTACAAAATACAATGTTTTCTCAGGAAGTCTAAGCTACAAGAGTGTGTGAACGTTTAAATCATCAAAAATATTTAAGACAGATTATTGGACGGAGGGTTTGGCCCGCCTCAGGACTTAGGCCAATTGTGGGTCGGCACTTAGAGCGCAGGACAAGGACTATATTTGATAATGCGGTAAAAAGTGCTTTTGGGTAAAATCTTCCCAAAAGCACTTTTTACCGCATTATCAAATATAGTCCTCGTCCTGTGCTCTAAGTGCCGACCCACAATTGGCCTAAGTCCTGAGGCGGGCCAAACCCTCCGTCCAATAATCTGTCTTAAATATTTTTGATGATTTAAACGTTCACACACTCTTGTAGCTTAGACTTCCTGAGAAAACATTGTATTTTGTAGTTTTTTTTATTGCCACTCTTCTCGGCGAAATTCCTAACTGGATAGCGCCGTTCTTTGTTTGAGGCTAAAATGCAATTTTTCTTTTTGCTGATTAATAATTTTTCTTTTTTTGAAACCAGATTCAAACTTAATTATAGGGAGTCAGAATTATCTGTAGAAAGAAGGAACTTTATTTTTGTGTTTTAAATATATCACATTTTACTCACGATACATATTACCCTTCCCATTAATTAATGACGTCCCGTCATTAGGACTTTCTTGCCATTGGGCTTTTGAAATATTTGCTATTTGTTAACTATTTATTCTATATAATTTTGATTGATATTGCATTATTTTATATTTTTATTTTGGCTTAATCAGGAGTGCTAAAAAAATTTTTCTATTTTTTTTCTTATTTTATTATATATCTCTTTCTAAAGTTCACCTACCGGACTAAGATTATCTGCGGTTCTAGCATATCTACTATACCAAGGATTTTTTTTCTTTTTCTACATCTAACACTGATTATTTTTATATTTCCAATAAGGTTGGGACTATTCTACCTTTACATAAGATTTTTTTTAGAATTCACCTTTAAAATTTTTTTTTTATTTTGCTGTCTATAGGGCACACTGCTTTCTATCTAAGCTACATTAAATGATAGCACGACAACGCTACACATAACTCTATCTGAACATCTAACACTACATATAAAAACGATTTAAAACACACAATATTGGGTTTACCATGTTCACTGGTAACATTAGAGCACTTTCACTGGGGATGTTTGCTACGCAACGTTAATGATATGATATTGGAATTTTTGAGTTATCAAATTTATTAGGAAGTAACATATGTAAATTCACATCTATTTCATCACCATTCATGTTTTTTTAGCGTACTCAATCCTTCTGTTGTAAATTATGGTCCTTCACTTCTTTCGTCTTGGCAAAAATTTTAAAGCACTTACAATATAGTTTCTTCATGGAACAGTTCGAGCATGATTGTGCTCAAACGACGAGCTTTCTCTAATTGTCAATTGGGATATGATGCTTCCAACTAGAGGTGTGGGAATGTGCTATCAGAGTTCAATCTCACTTGTTTTTTCATAGTTCACAGGGTGCCTTATCATTAAGGGGTCGAACACTGGGAGTGCGTTCATTTTCTTCTCAGCATACCATTTTTGAGATATTTTAAGGCACATAGAGAATGTATTTCTCCTATAAAATTGTTCATTCGTGCACTTAGTGATTATAATTCTCTTATAAAATTTTTCGTGTCTGGCTTGTGTCTGTTAACTTTTGCGGTGATTCCTTGGTTAGTCACAGGGGAATTGGTTTTTGGGATTTGGAACAGGTTGACATCAAACTATAGTGACTCCTTCAACATATTGTCTTTAACTTGTCTGAGGGGTATGTTGTCACTAAGGGGTTAATCACTGGGGTTGATTTTGGATTTCGTAATTAAATTGTTGGTTTCCAGGTCCATTTTTCAGAAATTTTCTCGTAACATTTATGGGATAATGGAGATATGAACTTTTCTCATGGAGGGGATAGGATGAATTCCGAGAGATGGTCGAAGGGATTAGACACTTGAATCTGCTTTATATAAATAATTTTTGGGATCATCAAATATCATATCTATACAATCGTATGGTACATGGGTCCATAATGATTGTCAAGGGTGATATTTATGTACTTATATCTTGTACTGGTCGATGGGGTTCTCGGGATTTATGTGATATATAGTTCGATAATGCACTGGATACTGAGATTCAAATATAATGTTACCTGATATGCAATATGGTTCATGGTTGAGGAAACAGCGATCAAAAGGTAAATGTAATTTTCGTAGACGTAGCGGGGATGAAAATTGGCTGGAGTCTATGGTGAGTACTTTTTGCTGGTTGAGGTATGATGAAAATAGATGCTACTAGGTTGTATCTGCATGGGACAAATCATTGTAATGATCAATATCCATTATGTCAATCCACGTCCTGTAATAAAAATAACGTTGCAGAATCGCACGTTCTTTAAAATCAAGTAGTCTTAATGCATAATAAACAAAAAATTACATTGTTGCTGTAAATAAGGTCTCTTATTATCTTCGTTAGTATACTTTAAGTCACACATTTCTTTTTAATTTCCTTCTGCAATTATTTAATACTACGTTAGATTTAAAATAAGGACATAGCAAGGACGAGTGGAGACCTCTATACCCACTAGTTTTCTAATGTCTTCCCTTTTTCTTGGCTTATACTTTAAGTCACACATTTCTTTTTAATTTCCTTCTGCAATTATTTAATACTACGTTAGATTTAAAATAAGGACACAGCAAGGACGAGTGGAGACCTCTATACCCACTAGTTTTCTAATGTCTTCCCTTTTTCTTGGCTTAAACAATCTCATGGGGTTCTGGGTTTAACCTCTGCATTTCAGCCGTTTCCCCGTGTTCTTCTCTTGGTTTTCGCCTTCTTGGTCTCAGGATTTTTCCGTAATTAAAAGTCAATACGGTTCTTATGGTCAGGGAAGTCACGAATGCGAAACATAAGGTCATTTGCATGTTCCAACAGAAATTGGTTGAGAACAATCCATATATATTATCCACGTATGTTAATCTTTGGTCTTTATTTGTAAATAGGGGAATCTGGGAGTCCAATGCTTCTCTTATTTTGTAAGCTTTAATGTCCCTTTATTTTTTTCTATTTTGGACCAAATTGAGGTATTCATCTCCTCATTTTCTATATTGGGAATAGTGTACTATAGGTTAATTGCCTTGAAATTGATTATTTTGGGACTTTTTATCTTTGTGCCCGTGGTAATCCCCGGCGTTCGAACAGTTGACTCTCTAGTTACAAGTCGACATCCTTGTTTTATGGTTATCGTACCCACATCTTGTAACATTAATTCTGTTTTGTAACTTGGGTCTTTTCTTTCTGTATTATTGTAACAAGACATAGTTCCAACAGTTTCTCTTGGAACAGAAAATAACCAATGATCATTTCTAAGGTCTATGAATATTTCTCGCTTAGTACTTCCTATCACGGGTTCTTGCAGCTAGACTGGATACATCGTACCCGAATGGTACGGGTAGACTTCTTATATTAAAGGAAATTATTCGAATTAATTATATGCATTTTTTAATTAGAATATGTTTTCGGGAACTGATATATGTTGAACAGACGGTACCAGACGGTTTTGATTCATGCGAAGCCGTGATATATGTTGAACAAAATTTTTCTACTGCATTTTTATAATTTTATGATTTTTACTCGTAAATTAAAAGTCTTTAAATTAAATTGTTTTTTCAAAAACTCCTGCCCTTTTAATTTTCTATCTTTCGCGTGTGCGGCTGCTGAAGTCGGTTTTGATTTCCCTATTTCTTTGACTACTATATGGTCTGATTCGCCGCCAGATTCTTCGGAACTGATTTCCGACGAATCCAGATTAGAACTTTTAGAGGTGGCACTTTTTGAGGTATCACCTGCCCTTCCTTCGTAAATTTCTACTTTTCTGGAAGTAGAAGGGTTTTTTTCTAAGTCATCACTTTGAGTGTTCAACTCGGGAGATTTGAAAGACTCTTGAGAGCTTTCAGAGGAATCAAAAGTTTTTGCGGGGTTCCTCCACTGCTTAAATGCCTTGTCTTCAGGGAGATGGGGCATTCTTTGCACCAGTGTATCCCTCCATGAAGTCCACTGTTTAGGCTTGACATTGGACACAGTTATATCATGATATTGTCCTTGCTGGTCATCCTTGGGAGTTTCATTCTCGGGCAATGTACTTCGACTCTTTCTTATGGGGAAATTTATTAAATCCATAGCTTCTCGCAGATTTGTTTTAGTTGAATCTTTGGGAGGAGTTTTCTTTGCAGTATTACCCGGGGTTTCTACAGCTCTGTTCAATTCTTCCTGCAATGACAGAGGCCTTTCTATTGGTGTTGCAGGGGAGACCATATCGTCTGGAAATCTTTTGGGGGGACAAGGGGTTGAAATTCTATCAGGGAAAAATTGGGTTTTCGGAGATATTGTATAATCTAACTCTCCTGCATTCTCTGATGATGAACTTTTTGGGTCTTTTGGTGTTTTTATTCTTACTGGTATTAAGAATTTTCTCTTGTGAATAACTAGATTTTTCATAGCTAAAGATTCTTCAAAGTTTTCCTCATCGCTCTCATCCTCGAAATAGTCTTGCTTGAAATTAAAGGGTTTTAGCTCTGCCAATCTTGATTTAGGGGGCTCATTTTCTGCATCTGAGGAATCAGTAGAGGAGGGACGTGATACCCATCTCTCTGAAAATTTGGCTCTTTTTATTCGGCTAACATGTGCCTTGTAAGTTCTTCCGCTATCGGGGTTCTGAATTTTAAAAGTATAATCGTTATCGTACTTTTTGACTATTCTGTACGGTCCAGAATATTTGTTGGAAAGTTTTTGCCTTCCGTTGTTTCACGTTATTTAGGTAGACACAGTCTCCTATTTTTAAATCCATGCTCCCCTTGACTTTGGCTTGGTTTCTTAGCTCTTGGTTCATTTTGCATTTTTCCAACTCTTGCCTAACTATTTTATAAGTTTTCCTCATCCTATTTATGAATTCTTGTTTTTAATTCTCCGAGTTATTATAAGACTGCCGAGATTCAATAATCTCATCAAATTTAAAAAATAATTTCGCCAACACCTTACTTGTGGCGTAAGCGCTTTGATTTTTTAATGCTTTTGCAAAAGTAAATCCGGAAAATGGTCTATAACTGAAAGAATACAAGCATGGCCTCTGTTGGAAACAGGCAAGCCTCCGCTGGCTCCATATAAGTCAAATGAGACAATATCGAAGACATGAGACAAATGAGACAACTTCGCATGTACTTACAAATTCTTTAAGTTTTGTTATTTTCGACGGCACGTAAAAATATTCTTTTAATTAATGGAAAGTTTTCGTTACTCCAAAGTGTCCACCTGTATCTGAATGAAAATATTTGAAGGCAGATATTATTAAGTTTCGTGGTAATACAGGTATTATTGAGGTTTGGTTTCTATTTGTCTCAGTAGTCAAGATTCCACATAGTATTTCTTCATTAAGATCATAGGAAAAATTATCTATCTCTTCTTTAAGAGTTTTGAATTTATCCGGTAACACATCGTCATTCACAAAATAATAAATAAGTGCTATACACCTTTCGTCCTTTTTTTGCTTTCTTTTTATATAATTTCTAAAGACAAGGGACAATAGTTAACCTTTTTTTCTTTTACATTGTCATTGTCTTTGTTTTTCTAACATTTTTTCTTGCTCTTAGTATTGATAGCGTTAACTTCATTTTCCTCAGTTTTGGACGGAATATTTTCTGGGTATCTACTCAGTCACAAGCTGCATTTTGTTTACCTTTTAAATGTTCAAATTCGTAATCTAGGTCTTGGATTTTCATGATCCATCTAGCTAGAATTCCTGTGGGGTTTTTAAATGTGTGCTGTTACTGCTAGCTTTTATGGTCTGATCGTAGTATAAATTTTCTACCGATTAAATAGTGTCTAAATTTGTCCAAGTGGTGAATTATAGATAATAATTCTAAGTTTGTGGCGGAAGAACTACTTTCGCCTTTTGATAAAGTTCTACTCGAATAGAATATAACTTTTTCTATTTGTTTTTGTTTAGGCGTTCCCACCAGAGGATTAGGGTTTTCTACCGGGATTATTTTCGAGAGAATAGTGCCAATGCTCTTTGAACTAGCATCGGTTGTGACCACAAATTATCCGTTTTCGAAATTAGGCAGTGATAATATTGGTTCAGAAGTGAGTGCCTTTTTGAGATGGTCTAGGGAAGTTTGAGCTTCCTGGGACCAGGTAACACTTTTGGAGTTCCCTATAGTTATTTCCGTGAGGGGCTTTGCAATTTGGGCATAATTGGGCAAGAATTTTCTTAAGTAGCCAGTAAGATCTAAAATTCCTCTTAATTCCTTCATACTTCTAGGGAGTTTGAGGTTTTCAACACATTTTATTTTCTCGGGGTCTGGGAATATCTCTCCTTGTGTCAGTACTACTCCTTAAAAATTTAATTTTAGGTTTAGATAAATTTACTTTTTCAGACCGGCATTTTAAATTGCCCTGTCTGAATTTCTCGAACACCTTACCTAATGTTGCTAAGTGTTGTTCTGTGTTTTCTCCCACGCATATGAAATCATCAGCAAAATGAATGATATTTTTTAATCCTCTTAATAGATGCAATAAGGGTCTACATAGTGCGCTTTAACTTGTCTTAAGTCCAAAAGGTACTCTTAAATATTCATATGAAACAAATTCATCTGTTGAAAATGCAGTTTTGCGGACATCTTTTTCGGCTACTTTCACTTGGCGGTAGCCTTGTGTAAAGTCCAAAGAGGTAAAGATTTTATTTTGCTTGAAATAGAGTCAAGAATTTCATCTATTCTTGGTAAAGAAAATTTATCACTAACTACTTGTTTGTTGAGGACTCTATAATCTACTACAAGTCTAAGATCAGCATTTTTTTTGGTACCAGCATCACTGATGCAGATTACGGACTTGTACTGGGGCGTATAATTTCATTTTTTTCTAATTCATGTTTTTTATTTTTTAACCATTCCTTGTGCTTATGCGGCACACGTTATGGCTGTTTTGCTACAAGATTACCAGTCGTTAAAATTGAGCGTTCATAAAATAGTATCAGTCCTATATCATCTTCAGATGCGGAAAATACATCTTTAAAATTCCATAGTAATTTGCATAATTTTTTCCAAAGATCTAATTCCGTAATGTGATCCATATTTAATTTGTTTAGGAATTGCGATTTAGTTAGAGGGTATTTGTTAATTGAGGTTTTAATGCCGTTAACGTTTCTTTTGGGATTCTCCCATCTATTTAAATCATTCTCCGATAAAATTTGGATTTGAACTAAACACGTCCCCTTTTTATTGTAATTGTGTCATTTTCGTGGTTATTAGTTACCAAAATAAAACCTTCTCTTTTGTCTTAAGATATAATCTGTTCCTCGCATAGCAGATTTTCAGGAATTTCATTTGATGGGGTCGCAAACCATATTTCAGATTTGCTATCCACTGGTTCAATCATCTGTGATATTTGAATTCTTTGCATCGTTTTGGGAGGGACTTTTGTTTTCCTTATCGCGAATCCGTAATATTTTTCTTTATTTTCATTGTCTATTAAATTTAGACTGGCGCTATCCGTCAATAGTATTGGCTGTGCCTGAACTGCAATAGGGGTCACTACTTTTTTCCATAATTCCACTTTTTTTTTTCTCGTTTGACTTGTACTGCCGCATATCTCCTATTGTTATTTTTGCCGATTAAATACACTTATAATTTAAATTTACGTCGTTTCTGCAATGTCTCTCAGAAAAATTGAACAAATTTCAGATTATACCACCAGAAATTTTATTTATTGTTACGTTCTCTTCGTAACCTCTGTTACAATTTCTTAAGGTAGAAATTTCTTTGCCTACCTTAGCCGGGTAGACAAGCCTTTCGTTAGCCACATCTAATAGTACTCTATTAGACCTAAAAAAAATTGCACCGATAATGGCTTCGTACGGAAAGTTATCGCATATTATAAAATTTGTCGGAAAGATTCTATTATCCCTATTTACTTTTAGGCGAATTGAACCTGTTGCATCCAACTTATGCCCTGTCACGCTACTTAAATTGGGATTATTAAAGTTCCTTTGTCAGCTAATATGCGGAGGCAAAATATTAAATACCCATGAGTTTATGATACTAATCGTTGCACCAGAGTCAATCAAAGCTTTAAAGCAAACATTTGCTACACAAAAACTATTAAAAATAGGTAACTTGTTATTTCTATTATTACAAGACAGTGCTACTATCGGTTTGGACCTATAAAACATCCTAGGCGCCCTCTGGGTCCAATTTATTCTTCCGAGGGGCCTGATGCGTTTCCCCGTGGATTTATTTCGTACGTCGGGGTCTGCAATAGAGATTCAGACACGTGAGATTCCGTAGGCATATCTAATTGATTTACATTTGTCTGCCTTTGCCATGTATTATTAATATACTTTGGATTTTTTGCGCCAGTGCCGGGTGTTGGCACTGACAGCAAATACCATTGGCTTGAAAAACTTGTATTTCCCGTCAGCCGATAATTATTTTGTCTAATTGGGGGAGAGTTATACAAATTTGTTTGGTACGCGTTGTAAGGTACTGATTGGCGCAATTTTCCCCGGCTATAGCCTAGTGCACCACCGGCGCTAAAATTTGTACTTTCGACAAATGGTTGCCATAATTTTGTTTACTGCCAACAGTAATTCTTTGTGTGCTATTGGGGGACATAACGGCACTCTCTCCCAATGTGCCCAGGTCGATTGCAAATGTAGCATCCTATTATTGTATGGTTATTTTCATAATTAGATTGTTTGACAGGCTGAAAAGGTACTATTTTCTGCTTAGCGGGTTCTTGCATTATATATCTTTGTGGCACTAGGGAGTTATCCCTTGAAAAAAATTCGGAGACGCCTGATCGTCCTTGAAGGTCATGTTTGCGTATGATTTGCCTAGGCTATTTATTTTTGCTTTACAGTGATTAGCTACCATCTTATCAACTTCGATCAATGGCTCTACCTCCTGAACTGCAAAATCCAACGTCTGAATATTTTTGGACATTACCATTCTATATAGTTTTGGCAGTAGCCCTTGCAAAAAGGTATTTAATATGACTTTTTCATATAGCTCTCCCGAACCTTCTCCGTATTTTGCTTCTACTAAAATCCGTATATTATCAAGATATTTCCTTATATTTTGTGAATGGTCAAAGCATACCATTCCGTGTTTTAATTTATTTGATGAACTGAATTCAATTAATCTGTCTTTAAATGCAAGTTAACAATTTGTCCACCTTTTTTAATGGCAAGTTGGCGTCATCACCTATAGTACGTTCAATCTGTTTTAAAAAGGTTAAGGCCTGGTCTTTTAATCTGAACAGGAGCATGGCAACTAACGTTTCTAGCTCTGTTTTTGTTAATTCTTCAAACTTGGCCAATTGTATAATATATTCGTCGACGTTCGATTTTCCATTGTATTGCGGGATGAACTTTGCTATTTTTATATTTTTCACGACCAAATTTTGCACCTTTAATTGTTTGTCTAAATCTTCTGAATTTTTTTTTTTGCGTTTGAGTAACTCGAAATAAATTTATTTTTCACTTAACCTATTTTGGGGAGGCTATTATCTCCTATTATATATTTTTTAGGGATTTTCCTGTAATAGCTTAGCGGTTATAGGCCTAATCACTTTACTTATATGTCTGTATCTCTCCAAAAATTAAATTAAAATTACAAAGTTTATAGCCTAATTAGTTCAAATGATTTTCTCCCATTTCCAACCGCACCATTTGTAGCGATAAAAAATTTTATGGCTGTCCTAATTGCGGTGATGAAGATTGACCTCGTCAAATGTAATATTACGCTTAAAAGCCGTGAACTTACACCTTATAATTTCTTCGATAGCGCCACTTACAGCGCTAAGGACTGTGCCGTTTGTGGTGTTAAAGGTCGCACTGTTTCCGCCGGGTGAATTTTTCTTAGGTCAAGTAATAGGCTAAGCAAGCTAAGAAAATGATAAGAAAATCAAAGGTTCCGTTGGGGAATTTTACTATCGCATCGTCCGAGCCATTATAGTTTATCTCGTGCCGTTGAGGGCTGCACCGGCTACAAAGGGGGGAGATAAATGGGTGACCACGCCACTCGCTGAAGGCGAGACAATAAAATATGTAATTATATAAATATAACCTCTTTTCCTTCTGAGTTATCTGGAAATCAATTACCGCTTATATTATGTAGAAATCAGATCCCTGGGGGCGCTACCCTGGAGGCATATGAACTAATTACCTGTCATTTGACTAGATACAGACATATAAAATAAGATAAACACAAATAGAAAAATAATAGATTTATTGTGACTTTCATTTTAGGTGTACAACAGGGCTCACTTCAATTGACGGCAAATAATAACCAAGTCTCTACAATTACTGCAAAATAATTTGAATTGCAATGCCTGAATGCCAATATAATTCTGATCTTAATAATCTTCTCAAAAGCACTTTTTACCACACTATGAAACATATTCCTCGTCCTGCGCTCTTAGAGCCGACCCACAATTGGTCTAAGTCATGAGACGGGCCAAAGCCTCCGTCCAATAATCTGTCTTAATTAATTTGGAGGATTTAAACCTTCACACACTCTTATAACTTAGACTTCCTGCGAAAACATTGTATTTTGTAGTTTTTTTATTACCACTCTTCGAAATCCAAAACTGGATAGCACCGTTCTTTGTCTGAGGCTAAAATGCAATTATTCTTTTTGCTGATTAAGAACTTTTCTTTTTTTAAAACTAGATTTAAACTTAATTAGAGGAAGTCGGAATTATCTTTAGAAAGAAGAAACTTTATTTTTGTATTTTAAATATATCACATTTTACTCACGGTACAATAGGCTATTGTGATTACATATAAAGACAAAAAAATACGCGATCAATTAATAGAATTATGAAGGTCTATAAAGGACTGTGCCTTGTTAGACAAAAATAGAAAAGAATAACGTGAAATTAATTAAGTTTGAATTTGCAGTGGGGGAATCTCCGTATTGAAAAGTATTACAGGGTTTAAGGACAAATAAGAAAACGTTGAAAGTTGGGTTATTATTTGATTGAATTGGTGGACTTAGATATAATCTTCAGTGACGAAGGTTATAAGAGTATTGAAGACGGCAAATTAGGAGGATTTGTCAGTTTAAGCACACGTTGGACAAGGAAGGTCGGAGACACCTATCCTATTAATAATAATAATAATAATTTTATTTCAACCCTTCATACAAATACATGTAAATGCTCGAAGGAGTTATAAAAACGAAAGAAAAAAAATTACGAAAAAATCACAAAACGCTACAAAACAAAATTAAACTGCGATAACTATGGAAAAAAGAAAACAAACAAAATCATAATGCAAGAGACTAGCCAATGGAAAGTCGTGTATTGTTCTATTTCAACTTTTGAAACGGGTATACAACTCATCCGTTTCCTAACTTATCTCAAAAATATAATACCTCTGCGAAACATAAGAGTTTCAGAACCGTATGGGAATTCCCAATAAATATTTGCAATACCGAAAAAAAATTGAACGAATTTGGTTACGTTCGGTTTTACTAAAGCAATTCCACAAAAGGGGTTAAAAAAGACATGTAGCACGAACATGTCGTTACAGAGACGACCGAGCGTAATTTTGTCAAATTGACCTTTAGTTTGTGCTAGCATACCGTAAGTGTTCCACAGTTTTTCTTTAAGTGCTGCAATAGCTAGATTTTTAGTAGCTTTGATGAAATTCCCATAACGGAGTCCGATATGTTCAAACTAATCCTTTTGGAGAACTGTCTTCCCGCAAACATCAACAACACGATTTGAAAATGTTTCGTCATTCAAAACGACGAATTCAGTCGAAGACGGCTCTATTGTTAGCCCAATATCACCAAGTGCAGATGACACGGCATTAATAGCTTTCTGTAACGATTCTAAATTATCAATTATCAACAGTAGATCATCTGCGTAAGATAGATGACTAGCATGAATTCCATCATCAATCAAGAAAGCTTCTATCGATTTTGTCGCAGAACGTATTGCATTGCTAATCACAGGGCTGATTACTGAGCCATGTTTAGCATCTCTACGTATATCTATAGGTCCAGAAAGCTGTCAGGCAGACCGAATTCTTACTTGAGATTTTCAATACCATTGCCACAGACAATTAAAAACAAAGGAATCAACTCCTGCCCTTAGCAGTGACAGGACTGCTTGTGAATGTAGGACAGAATCAAACGCCTTAGATATGTCTATTGCGCAGACAAATGACGGAGTTTTTCGCTTTTTAAACTTTTCAACAATTGAAATAAAAGTTGCATGTGCATTCTGAACACCAAGACCGGACCGGAAACCGAACAGATTGTCACCCACATCCACTCGCGTTGCCACTATAGGGTACAGTATCTTCTCCAGTAACTTTGCTAGAACTGACAAAATGTGTCATGGGCCCATACGGTGATGGGCCCATACGAAGAACAATCTTTAGGGTCTTTCCCCATTTTATGTATACAGGTAACGACCCCTGACACAAAACTTGTGGGACAGACTGTTGCGATACTTTTGCTTGGAACAATAAAGCTATGTGACTAAACAGTTTAGGGGTACCATACCTCAGATGTTCCGGCTGAACACCATCTGCCCCAGGGGATTTTCCAAAAGGAAGAGGACGAACACAAGATTCAACACACGACGAGGTAATAGTAAGCCAGTTACTCTATTGGTTTAGTTGATCAAAATGCTGCATCAGAACGTCCCAGAAATTACTTTCTAATAATTGAGGATCAGCCAGAAACATTGAAGAAATATGTTCAAATTATCTATTTATTTCAATTATATCAGGCAGCAACAAAGAAGAACGGATAAGTTTAACATTTCTCGCAATAGCTGACGAGGATTATTTTTTATTTCCCGCAATATCTCCTTAACCCGACTTTCTTTCCAAGACTTCACCTTCTTTTGATATTGGTGTTTACTCGACTTCATAATTTTAAAAACCCATCCTGAAATTTTAAGGCAGATTACTTATTGAGTAATATGCCTAGGAGGAGATTATATTTGGAGTTAAAGTATCCAAAGAGGATACGTGATTTGTTTTACAAGGTAGTTCCCCAGTTTAAGTTTTATTCCAGCTAATTCACTTGTGGAAGATTCGCGCGGTTTTTCAGTTTTCCTTCTTGTCCATTCCCTGTTAATTCGTTTTTCAGAGATATATTTCACTCGCGTAAACTTGTTTGCTGCAAAAGAAGTCGTTATTCCCTAATGAAGTCTAGATATTCCGGTTATTTGAAAAATTTTTGAATCTCATTACGTGGAGCTGATCATTCACAATAGTGATTGCGTACTATAATTTTTGCGTGTGCCAATTGTTGAAGTTGCCAAAATTGTTTAAGAGATAATATATTCGGAAAAGAGTATACGCGGTAAAATGAGGGGGTACGAAATAAACAAGGAAGAAATAATATGTGAAAAAACAAGACGAACTCACCCCTCAGAGGCTGTGCCAAATGAAGGGGAGTTGCGGGTTAGAGATAGCACAGATATGGAACAAATGAATTAGGAAGAAATAATAACAGATGGAATCAAAATAGTCCGAATAGAAGGTGCAGTGTTGAATCGAGATCCAACAGCTCGCGAAAAAGTAGTCATGTAGATATGACACAATTTATATTAAATTTCATGAAATAAAGAGAGAGAGAGATAAAAAAGAAAGAGAGAAAGAGAGGATAGCTAGAGAGCAGAGAGAACTAATCCAAATAATTACAGGGAAAAATTCCCAGGAGCATCAAGGATCGTCCACACTAAATTTAATGCATGCAGTAAACTTTCAATCAATGAAAGAGAATGAATATGTACATTTGTACCTCTACAACTTTGAAAAAACCAAGGAATTAAATGATTTCCCGAGAGAAAAATGGGTGACAAAAATACATCCCCTCTTTAACTATTGCATATAAAGTATTACCAATGCACTACTCCATAGACTTTGAAAGACTAAAACAAGCCATTTTTGAAAAGTTTCAACTCTCCCCCGAGCACTTTCAAAGGAAGTTTAGAAGCGAAAAAAAACGAGACAACGAAACTTATAAAGAATTCGGGTACGAATTGAAAGATACACGTTTAAAATGGCTAGAGTTAGAAAACTATGGAATGTTAGAAGACCCTGAAGAAATAAAAGAAAAGATAACGGAAATAGTAGATAAAACAGTAATGGAACAATTTTTAGAAAATACGCACAGAGAATTGAAAATATATTTGAAAGAAAAGAACTCAAAAACAAGTGAAGAAATGGCGGAAATTGCAAATAGGTGGACCGAAATAAGAGAGGAAGTTGAGGACACAGACATATTTCAATATAGAGAGTATAACAAAATTGGGCACTATAACACAGTGCAAGTAGAATTAACCTGCTATAACTGTGGTACTACGGGGCATTTTGCAAGAAACTGCCCCAGTAAGCATGACCAAAAACAACATAAAACGACAGCCTGGGCCATGACCCATAATAAGGAAAAAATTATGCATTTGCAGAGTCGCATAAAATATACGGAAAACTGAATGGGAATTAGTTGAAATGACCATTGATTCCTGCAGTGATCAAACCTATATGCTAACTGAACTAATTAATAGAACGGGGATAGACCATAAAAATAAGATTACATCATTATTTTATTTTGGAGACAAGCACCCATGCCCGTCTGCTTGGGTTAGAATAGATATTGCAAGGAACGACGGTAAAATCCAAAGAAAAACGATAAAAGTAGACTTAGTACCTATGCTAGCAGTGGATGTTTTTGTGGGAGGAGACTTAGGAGATATCGGATATTTCCTTTCCTTAAAAGTGATTTCTTTTACAATGGGAAAATCAAAAAACTACCCTAAAACGGAAAAATATACAACTTCCTTGACTTTGGGGGGAGGTGGACCAGCCCATAAAACAAATTGGGAGGCTGTGCTGCCCTGTCGGAAAAACGAGGTACTTGATACTCGTGTTTGAAATGTTGATAATACACAGAAATGGGAGGCGGAAGTACAAAGACCACCAAATATAGAAAATAAGACGCGCGAAAAGGATTTTTTGGGAAATTTTCCAGAAAATAGAAAACTTGAGAACACCTTTAACGAGTGCAAGACACCGAAAAAAAATGCCAAAATGAAACACTCACTGTGCCAGGGAAAAAGGAGACGAAATTTATTGTACGCGCTGTTCCTCGTAGAGTTCGAGACATTTTAGTACAATATGAAAAACCAAATGTTGGAATTCAGTTCCCACTTGATGACGAAATATTTGTTTCTGCGGTAAGAATAAAGAAGACTAAAAGAGAGAAAAAAGATTCAAAATGGAACTATAATAAAGGAAGGTAGTCAAAGATGATGGACACTGGAGTCCAATTCAAATTTAATGACGATTTAATGTGCGCTTTAAGGTTTTGACGATTTAAGGTTTGAGAAAAGTAGAGATGAAAAGAAAAGTGTAAAAAAGAGACCAAATTTGGAGATTCAGCCTGCAGTGGCGAGAAATAAAAAGTTGGACGGGCTGTGCCTTGATAACATAAATAATTGGGGGGACCCATGGGGAACAAAACAAGATTATTACAAAATAGAGATGAGTGACCTACAACGAGCTGGGGGAAGGTTTGGAGATATAGAATGTTAGGTTGGATTGGAAAAACTTGGGAAGGAATCTGAGATTAGTATTATCAACTCAAAAGAGATTTCGATCCTTTATAAGGGGGAGGAATCCCTTGGGGAAAATACCCTGCGGGAAGTCGCGAAAGATAGTCCTTTTTCTCAATGCACGACTGGCGGACAATTTGTGATCCCTTTACCTTGGTTTTGCTTCTTTGATCTGGAGTCCATGGGGGATACTCGCTCCCAGTCACTTCATGCTTCATCAAAACCTTTGTCTAGTAACCTTATTCATAGTTGTTATTCTTCATGGGAATCGACAATTATTTCGGGCAAATTGTATTCAGTGAGAGATGTATCCAAAGTTCATCTTCAATTATCGTCAACGCATATTCTTCATTTGATTATCCCAGGGGAGGGAACCCAGAAAAAAGGCGATTGATGGATCGCTCAAAATTTTAGTTCATTCCCAGTACCCTTATAGTTTTCACAGGCCTGTGTATTTTCGGCCTTGGATTATTTGAAATTATTCCAAGGGGCAATTTACACTTACCTTACCACACTTACATTCTCTTGATTTTTCAATGATCATTTTGGATTTATTTCATTGAAATGCAAGAGTTGAATATTTCAGTAGTGTTTCGCCATGGTTTACCTTGTTAAAGTTACATTCTCTTAATTTTTCAAAGTACATTTTGGATTTCTTTTGTTGAAATGCAAGAGTTGGAATATTTCAGTAGTGTTTTGTCGTGGTTTACTTTGTCACAGTTACATTCTCTTGATTTTTTAAAGTTCATTATGGATTTCTTTCGTTGAAATATGTTTTGTTGTGCTTTACCTTGACACAGTTATATTTCTTGATTTTTGTTAGGTTAGGTTAGGCTAGATCAAGTTAGGTTAGGTTAGCCTACATACGCGCGCGTATGTAGGCTAACCTAACTTAACCTAATCTAACTTGATCTAACCTAACCTAACCTAACAAAAATCAAGAAATTTAACTGTGTCAAGGTAAAGCACGAAAAAACATATTTCAACGAAAGAAATCCATAATGAACTTTGAAAAATCAAAAGAATGTAACTGTGACAAAGTAAACCACGACAAAACACTACTGAAATATTCCAACTCTTGCATTTCAACAAAAGAAATCCAAAATGTACTTTGAAAAATTAAGAGAATGTAACTTTAACAAAGTAAACCACGGCGAAACACTACTGAAATATTCCAACTCTTGCATTTCAATGAAATAAATCACAAATGATATCTTTGAAAAATCAAGAGAATGTAAGTGTGGTAAGGTAAACAACGAGAAAAAACTAGTGAAATATTCTACCTCTTGCATTTCAATGAAAGAAATCCAAAAGGAGCTTTGAAAAATCAAGAGGATGTAACTGTGACAAGGTAGACCACAAGCAAACACTACTGAAATATTCCAACTCTTGTATTTCAACGAAACAAATTCAAAATGAACTTTGAAAAATCAAGAGAATGTAACTTTGACAAGGTAAACCACGACAAAACACTACTGAAATAATCCAACTCTTGCATTTCAATGAAAAAATTCAAAATGAGCTTTGAAAAATCAAGAGAATGTAACTGTGATAGGGTAAACCACGATAAAACACTATAGAAATATTCCAACTCTTGCATTTCAATGTAGGAAATTTAAAATGAACTTTGAAAAATCAAGAAAATGTAACTGTGACAAGGTAAACCACGACCAAACACTACTGAAATATTCCAACTCTTGCATTTCAACGAAAGAAATTCAAAATGAACTCTGAAAAATCAAGAAAATGTAACTCTGACAAGGTAAACCACAAGCAAAAACTACAGAAATATTCCAACTCTTGCATTTCAACGAAAGAAATTCAAAATGAACTTTGAAAAATCAAAAAAATGTAGCTGTGACAAGGTATACCACAACCAAACACTACTGAAATATTTCAAATCTTGCATTTCAACGAAAGAAATTCAAAATGAACTCTGAAAAATTAAGAAAATGTAACTCTGACAAAGTAAACCAAAACCAAACACTGCTGAAACATTCCAACTCTTGCATTTCAACGGAAGAAATTCAAAAGGAACTTTGAAAAATCAAGAAAATGTAACTGTGACAAGGTAAACCAAAACCAAACACTACTGACATATTCCAACTCTTGCATTTCAACGAAAGAAATTCAAAATGAACTCTGAAAAATCAAGAAAATGTAACTATGACAAGGTAAACCACAACCAAACACTACTGAAATATTCCAACTCTTGCATTTCAACGAAAAAAATTCAAAATGAACTCTGAAAAATCAAGAAAATGTTACTGTGACAAGGTAAACCATAACCAAACACTACTGAAATATTCCAACTCTTGCATTTCAATGAAAGAAATTCAAAATGAACTTTGAAAAATTAAGAAAATTTAACTGTGTCAAGGTAAACCACAAGAAAACACTACTGAAATATTCCAACTCTTGCTTTTCAACGAAAGAAATTCAAATGAACTTTGAAAATCAAGAAAATTTAACTGTGACAAGGTAAACCACAACCAAACACTATTGAAATATTCCAACTCTTGCATTTCAACAAAAGAAATTCAAAATGAACTTTGAAAAATCAAGGAAATGTAACTGTGACAAGGTAAACCACAACCAAACACTACTGAAATATTCCAAGTCTTCCATTTCAACGAAAGAAATTCAAAATAAACATTGAAAAATCAAGAAAATGTAACTGTGACAAGGTAAACCACAAGCAAACACTACTGAAATATTCCAACTCCTTCTTTTCAACGAAGGAAATTCAAAATGAATTTTGAAAATCAAGAAAATGTAACTGTGACAAGGTAAACCACAACAAACGCTATTGAAATATTCCAACTCTTGCATTTCAACGAAAAAAATTGAAAATGAGCTTTGAAAAATCAAGAAAATGTAACTCTTACAATGTAAACCACAACCAAACACTACTGAAATATTCCAACTCTTGCATTTCAACGAAAGAAATTCAAAATGAACTTTGAAAAATCAAGAAAATGTAACTGTGACAAGGTAAACCACAAGCAAAAAGTACTGAAATATTCCAACTCTTGCATTTCAACGAAAGAAATTCAAAATGAATTTTGAAAAATCAAGAAAATGTAACTTTGACAAGGTAAACCATAAGCAAACACTACTGAAATATTCCAACTCTTGAATTTCAACGAAAGAAATTCAAAATGAGCTTTGAAAAATCAAGAAAATGTAACTGTGACAAGGTAAACCACAACCAAACGCTACTGAAATAGTCAAACTCTTGCATTTCAACGAAAGTTATTCAAAATGAACTTTGAAAAATCAAGAAAATGTAACTGTGACAAGGTAAACAACAACCAAACACTACTGAGATATTCCAACTCTTGCATTTCAACGAAAGAAATTCAAAATGAACTTTGAAAAATCAAGAAAATGTTACTGTGACAAGGTTAACCAAAACCAAACAGTACTGATATATTCCAACTCTTGCATTTCAACGAAAGAAATTCAAAATGAACTTTGAATAATCAAGAAAATGTAAGTGTGATAAGGTAAACCACAACCAAACACTACTGAAATATTCCAACTCTTGCATTTCAAGGAAAGAAATTCAAAATGAACTATGAAAAATCAAGAAAATGTAACTGTAACAAGGTAAACCACAACCAAACACTACTGAGATATTCCAACTCTTGCATTTCAACTAAAGAAATTCAAAATGAACTCTGAAAAATCAAGATAATATAGCTGTGACAAGGTAAACCAAAACCAAACACTACTGAATTATTCCAACTCTTGCATTTCAACGAAAGAAATTCAAAATGAACTCTGAAAAATCAAGAAAATGTAGCTGTGACAAGGTAAACCACAACCAAACACTACTGAAATATTCCAACTCTTGCATTTCAACGAAAGAAATTCAAAATGCACTTTGAAAAATCAAGAAAATGTAACTGTGACAAGGTAAACCACAACCAAACACTACTGAAAAATTCCAACTCTTGCATTTCAACGAAAGAAATTCAAAAAGAAATTTGAAAAATCAAGAAAATGTAACTGTGACAAGGTAAACCACAACCAAACAATACTGACATATTCAAACTCTTGGATTTCAACGAAAGAAATTCAAAATGAACTCTGAAAAATCAAGATATTTTAACTATGACAAGGTAAACCATAACCAAACACTACTGAAATATTCCAAGTCTTGCATTTCAACGAAAGAAATTCAAAATGAACTTTGAAAAATCAAGAAAATGTTACTGTGACAAGTTAAATCACAACCAAACACTACTGAAATATTCCAACTCTTGCATTTCAACGAAAGAAATTCAAAATGAACTTTGAAAAATCAAGAAAATGTAGCTGTGACAAGGTAAACCACAACCAAACACTACTGAAATTTTCCGACTCTTGCATTTCAACGAAAGAAATTCAAAATGAACTTTGAAAAATCAAGAAAATGTAACTGTGACAAGGTAAACCACAACCAAACACTACTGAAATATTCCAACTCTTGCGTTTCAACGAAAGAAATTCAAAATGAACTTTGAAAAATCAGGCCTTTGGGGTGCCAGGGGCCCTTTTGGGGGGGAAGGGGCATTTGGATGGGTTGTTCTGTGTCTCAATGCAAAAAAAAATATTAAAAATGGGAAAGGGGAGGGGGGAGAGGAGGGGGAGAGGGAGGAGGGGGAGGGGAGGGGATGATTGGAAGGGGAGGGAGGATGGGGGGAGATGGAAGGAGAGGTAGCAGGCCAAAGGGGGAGGGGCCCTTTGGGAGCCCGGTGGACCTTTGAGGACCGGATGAGGACCTTTGGGGGTCTTGGGAGGGTGTTTCTGGGTCTGGGGACCCTTTGGGTACTTGGGGGGACTTTGAGTACCGGGGGCTTCCTTTGGTGTTCTTTGGGAGCCTGGGGAATCTTTGGGGACTGGGGGAGGGCCTTTGGGGGTCCGGGGGCCCTTGGGGACTGGAGAGGGCCTTTGGGGGCTCGGGGAGGGCCTTCGGGGGCTCGGGGAGGGCCTTCGGGGGCTCGGGGAGGGCCTTTGGGGGTCTGGGGGCCCTTTGGGAGCTTAAGGGACCTTTGGGGACTGGGGGAGGACCTTTGGGGGTCTGGGGAGGGCGTTTGGGTGTCTGGGGACCCTTAGGGTGCTTGGGGGGACTTTGAGTACCGGGGGCTTCCTTCAGGGTCCTTTGGGAGCCTGGGGAATCTTTGGAGACCTGGGGAGGACCTTTGGGGGTCCGGGGGCCTTTGGGGACCGGGGAGGGCCTTTGGGGGCTCGGGGAGGGCCTTTGGGGGTCTGGGGGCCCTTTGGGAGCGTGGGGGACCTTTGAGTACCGGGGCTTCCTTCGGAGTTGGGGTAGGGGGATTGGAACCCTTTGGGTTTGGGGTAGAAGACCTCACAACACTGTTCAAATGGAACTTGTGTATTAAAATGACCACAGAGTTTTACCATTAAATTCTCTTCTAAAACCTTTCCTAAAATCATCTTTTGCAATGCCTCTAACTGTTTCGCCGAAGTAATTTCATAAAATGCCTAAAACGGTTTCGCCAAAATTGTCCCTACACGTAATTTCTGTGAGTTCCTCTTGTTTGGCATCTCTGCGCTGGCACATTTCAAATTATTTGGAAACCTTTTCGCGTGCTAAGATCAAAACATTTGCTCGGAAACAATTCTTCTGGAAGAACTCCAGACATTAATAAACTTCACGCCATAGACAATTTGATTAATGACTGATAGCACATGTGTTTCCCGGGAACTCATAACATTTGGCTTGAACAATAACAACAACATTGACCTTGGCATTCGCTGAGAGCGTGTCCAAAACGACAACAATAACATTGACCCCATTAGCCACGTGTTCCCCCTTATGACTCTATCGCGTGCCCAAAACAACAACAATAACATTGACCCCATTAACCATGTGCTCCCCCTTATGACTCTATCGCGTGTCCCAAAACAACAACAGCAACATTGACCCCATTAACCACGTGTTCTCCCTAATGACTCTATAGTCCATGAAAGGGACAAAGCTCCTGTTTTTCCATTCTCACTGACAAAGACCATAAAACCATCAAATAAATTGACCAACACACATAACCATCCATGAAAACATACATAAATGTGACAAAATTCCTTTTTTTCCACTCTCACGGATAAAGAATATAAAACCCTCAATAACTATGACAAAGTCCCTGTTTTCAAATTTTCACTGACAAAAACCATACTCCACGTGGGTCTCTGCCCCTATATGGTGTGGGTACCGGAGCAATAGGGTCATCTCTACTTTCGATGTAGTGGAATACCAGGCGGAATAAAAATGTTCCTTCAGCCGCATTCAAGCGTATATATCGGCTTTATCAAGGCATTTATTTCTTTGGCGAATATCTCGTAGTAACCTTGTCCACATTTTGGACAGACAGCAACAGGCCCTGTTGAAATATAGGTGACTTTGTCGAAACTGCACTAAACATGCAAAACAGATGAGAAATAATAGATGTCGAACATCCAGGATCCACTGACGAAACCATAGGCACCATAGCTGTCGAATTTACGGGTGCTTTCTGCGCAACGAGAGATTTTGATGATTATTATTTCTAATAATATTTCAGATGAAAGAACATTTAAACAAAAAGTTTTTTCTTAAACTTTGAAGTTTTATTTACAGACACTGGATTTTTCCATCATCTGAGGAACTGCCGCTTGGCCTCATACCATGCAAGGGCGTAAATTGCTATGGGGCAGGGGGGCAGTTGCCCCCCAGACCTTGTTTAAGGCCCAGCTTAAACAAGCTGGGTTATGCTTTCCTAAGGCCCAGCCACTTTTGCTAGGCGGCCACTCACCATTATTTATACCTCTTGTTATATTCTCACCCTAGAAACTGGGTTTTGAAGTGGATTAAAATGGCAGATCATACTTTGAAATAGCCGAATGTTGACGACATTTACACTGTGAACAATGAAGAAATTTTTGCTGGGCCTTTAAAGCTGACAGGAAGCGGTCCGTTCCAGATAGTTTTTGGAGATTCTATTCGTGTAGCATATAGGAAACACTGTGAAAAAAAAAGAGTCACGTGACCTAGGTCATATGATTAGGCCTTCACTCCATGTGATTATCCACGTTTGTTCCTATAATTAAAAAAACTTTCCGAAAAATAAGTTTTTAAAGAAAAGTAAAGGGCATTTTAAACTTAAGCTCAGGAGATACAAATACCTTTTAAAATTCAAACTTAAAATGACCAGAAATTACTATTAAAGAATAAATGAAACCCAAAACGAACAGAAATTAAATAAACAATCATAGCAAAACATACAACAAGTAATAATATAAATGAATAAATAGATCTTAAAGCAAGTAATGCTTAGATTGAAAATGAAAATCAAGCTTCAAATATTTTTCTATTAAAGTATAAATGAAACTTAACACGAACAGAAATTAAATAAATAATCAATGCGAACAAACATACAATATATATTAATGTAAATGAATAAATAAATCTTAAAACGAGTGAAACTTAAATCGAATATGCAAATCAAATTTGAATCGAATAAAAATAACTCCAAACAAGAGTTTGGGTATCGCCTCACTGCAGAAGCTTAAAACCTACTGCGTCATTGGCGCTTTACTGAAAACAATTCTTTGACATGTTTTCACTTTTGTAACTTTAAGAAATCAAAAATTATTTAAGATTTTAGGGAATAAATATCAGCATATGTATATAAAATTGACTATGCACATTTTTTTCAGTAAACTCATTTGAATTTTTTCAGTAAAGTACAAATTATATTCTGACTTTTAGAAAGCATAGGGGTTTGGAACCCTACTCATATTAATATATGCTCGTTTTGAGATTGACTCTAATATTTATTTTAATTTTTGGTCGTTTTGGGTTTCATTTATTTATTGATACTGATTTGGGGTAGTGGTATGCTTGGTAGATTATATGATAGTCTGGACGCCAGGTGTTGAAAGTGTGAACCATACCACGACGGAATGGGGTTGCTACAAGAATTAGCCTACCCTCCACCCCCTAAATTGACCATGCGGATTCAAAAATACCAATGGCACTTGCTTGCGAGTGGTGGAACACTCAGAAACTTGACATTTTATTATATTTTAGAGTTTCATGCAGGAAAATGCATGTTCCACAAAGTTTGAGGTTCAGTTTTCCGCTCAAATAGAAATGCCTAGAAGCCATAGAATCTTTTCATAACAAACTAACACGATTAGTTAGAAAAAATGGCGGAGTTAAAAAAAATTAGCAAAACTATATGAGTCTTGAACAGTCTTGGAAAGTATAAACAAAATCAAATTGAATATTAGATATATAATGATATTAATTGTTGAAAGATCCATCAGCTCATGATTTTTTTTCAATGTGATTTAATTTTCATTTTCAATGCTGTAAGAACTGGAAAATAATAAATTTGTAATATACGAGTAATTCGTTTTCAGTGAAGCACCAATGACACAGAAGCCTTTAGGTTTTTACAGTTAAAGAAGGGGGCAGTATCCATAATTTTGTTTGTAGTTGAACTATTTGTCTTGACCAATATTGAAAAGAACTAATAAATTAAACTGAATATTTGATGCACAATGATATTAATTGCTAAAGACTCATCAGTTCAAAATTTTACTGTAATTTTAATATTTATTTTCATTATTAAGTACAAAAGAAAACATTTGTAATATTATTCGTTTTCAGTAAAGCGCCAATGACGTAGCAGGTTTTAGGCTTCTGCAGTTTGGCGACACCCAAACTCTTTTTTGTAGTTATTTTTATTCGATTCAAACTGGATTTGCATATTCTTTTTAAGTTTCACTCGTTTTAAGATTTATTTATTCATTTACATTAATATATATTGTATGTTTGTTCGCATTGATTGTTTATTTAATTTCTGTTCGTTTTAAGTTTCATTTATGCTTTAATAGCAAAATATTGTTTTCGTTTAAACCTTGATTTTCATATTCAATCGAATCATTTCTCACTTTAAAATCTATTTATTCGTTTATGTTATTATTTGTTGTATGTTTTTTGCTATGATTGTTTATTTAATTTCTATTCGTTTTGGATTTCATTTATTCTTTAATAGTAATTTCTGGTCGTTTTGATTTTTAATTTTAACAGGTATTTATATATACGGAGCTTAATTTTAAAATGGCCTTTAATTTTATTTGAAAAACTTCTATTTCAGAGTTTTATTTAATTAATTTTTGTTCGTTTTTGATTGCAAAATGTTTCAAGTTTTTATGGCATGGAGGGGGGAGGGGGGGGGGGTTACTTACTATCCGATTATTCTTGACCTTCAAAAAATATCTAGAACTTTCAGTTTAAATCAAATGAGGTTTTTTTCAAAGTCTATATGATTACCTCTTTGATAAAAACCTTATATATGAAGAATAGACAGCTTGCATAACTTGTGGCCAGCGATTGACAACAATGAATGGATTGAAAAAATTGCTCCAATAAGAGGGTTTAGACCATTTCACTTGCTGTCACGAAGGGATCACAACTGTTTGGAATCGACCTTAACAGGATTTTGCGTGCCAAAGCAATTTTGCATCTATCACAGAGTATGTATTTTAACCTTTTAATTGGATAATTATAATAGATTTCCTATTTGTTCTTCCCATAAAAAACCCCTTCCCATAAGTTATAAACCCCCCTTAATAATGTATGCCCCAGGGCATAACTTAAAACGCCTACCCCCAGCCCCTGATGGGCTGTGTCGACACCGAAGTTTTTTGTTATCAGACCTTTGAACTATTTTAACAAAATGTCTATCTCAAAAATTTTATCTGATACATTTAGGGCTTGGAGGAGGGGGGCGAGTTAGCCTCCAATCTCTTTTGACTCTTAAAAAGTGAACAAAAAATATCAATTTTCTGTCAAATGATTAGTGAATTTTCTGTACTATTTTCTTCATAAGAAACCTTTATATGTCACTGTAATTTTTCTGCCGTTGGATTATCTTGAACAAAAAAAGCTAGTCCAAATTTGGTCTGGTCCATTTGAAGGAAAAAGGTGTAAGGGGGGGTGCCCTCTCAAAACTTTTGACTCTTAAAAAGGTACGTGATAAATAGTCGAATGAGCTGTTTTTTTAAAATGAGGAGTTCTTAGAGGAAGGCCCAATAGCTTTGGCTGTGCGAAACCTTCAATTTGGTGGCCCTGTTTTTACTGATCTTATTGCGAAACTAAAAACAATACAACATCGAAACCTTATTGCCTTTATGGCAATAAGGAAATCCTTTTATGTGGAGGCAAAATCTACAAACAGAAAAAATTCTTTTATCATATAGAAAGAATTATATAATCGATGCAGTATATAAACCTATCCTTCAATTTGCACTGCAAATGGGAAGATATTAGGGGGTCAGGTTTAATGCTAAGGGGTGGACGGGCGGGGCTGGCTGTGAACAACAAAATCAGGAGTTTTTAGAAAAAGACCCAATAAAACATTAAAGTCTTATGGTCTTTATGACCTTTGGTTTTCTATTGTCAAAGACTTAGTAACAGAAAACATTAATTAAAAAAAACAAAAAACCTAAAATAGCTTTATAAAAGAGATAACCATTAACAAGCAGTATGTAGAGCTATCCTCCCATATGCGCAACAAATGGGAGGAGGGGGTTGGGTTTAGTGCAAAGGAGTGGGCGGACAGGACTGGCTGTGCAAAACCTTTTGGCAAGTGGTCCTGTTTTCACCGATTTTATTGAAAAACTAAAAAAACAATAGAATATTGAAACTTATCAATTAATATGTAAACCTATCATATATTTTTTATCTGGCAATTAACTCCGCTAAAGATAACCATCTAAATTACCTCAATTTCGACTGTTAAAAAGGACACTAGCCCTTTCAAATTTTTATCAAATGAGCCTTTTTGAAGTTTCCACGACAACGCCTTCTATAAAAACCTTATATGCCCCCAGGGCTTAACTTAAAACCCTTGCCCTGAGGGTTTTGGGGGATTGTCCTCCCCAAAAAAATATTTTCTATCTGGAAATCAACTATGCTGAACGAAATGGCTATCTCAAAATTGTGATTGGATGTGTTTGGGGAAATGATTAGCGTGGGGGGAGGGGGGCTAGTTGCCCTCCAATCACTTTCAAATTTTAAAAGGGGCACTATCCTTTTGAATTTCCTATCGAATGAGCCTTTTTTGAAGTTTTTACGACAACGCCTTCTATAAAAACCTTATAATCCCCCAGAGCATAACTTAAAACCCTTGCCCTGAGGGTTTTGGGGGATTGTCCTCCTCAAAAACATGTTTTCTATCTGGAAATCAACTACCCTGAACAAAATGGCTATCTGAAAATTTTGATTTGATGTGTTTGGGGGAACGATGGGCGTGGGGGGGCTAGCGACCCCCAATCACTTTTGACTGTTGAAAAGGGCTGTATCCCTTTGAATTTCATATCGAATGAGTCTTTTTTGAAGTTTCTATGATAACGCATTCTATAAAAACCTTTTATGCACCCAGGGCATAACTTAAAACCCTTGCCCTGAGGGTTGTGGGGGATTGTCCTCCTCAAAAACATGTTTTCTATGTGAAAATCAACTACGCTGAACAAAATGGCTATCTCAAAATTTTGATTGGATGTGTTTGGGGGAATGATGGGCGGGGGGGGCTAGTTCCCCTCTAATCACTTTCGACTGTTAAAAACAGCACTATCCCTTTGAATTTCCAATCGAATGAGCCTTTTTGAAGTTTCTACGACAGCGCCTTCTATAAAAACCTTATATGCCCCCAGGGATTATCTTAAAACCCCATGCCCTGAAGGTTCTGGGGGAGTGTCCTCCTCAAAAACGTATTTTCTATGTGGAAATCAACTACGCTGAGCAAAATGGCTATCTCAAAATTTTGATTGGATGTGTTTGGGGAAATGATGGGCGTGGAGGGGGGGCTAATTGTACACCAACCATTTCCGACTATTAAAAAGGGCACTAGCCCTTTAATTTCCAAACGAATGAGCCTGTTTTGAAGTTTCTGCGACACCGCCTTCTATAAAAACCTTATATGCCCCCAGGGCATAACTTAAAACCCTTGCCTCAAGGGTTGTGGAAGAGTGTCCTCAAAAATATATTTTCTATCTGGAAATCAACTACGCGGAACAAAATGGCTATCTCAAAATTTTGATTGGATGTGTTTGGGGGAATAATGGGCGTGGAGGGGGAGGGGGCTAGTTGCCCTCCAATCACTTTCGACTATTAAAAAGCGCATTAGCTTTTTGAATTTCCAATCTAATGAGCCTTTATTGAAGTTTCTACGACAACGCCTTCTATAAAAACTTTATATGCCCCCAGGGTATAACTTAAAACCCTTGCCCTGAGGGTTGTGGGTGAGTGTCCTCCTCAAAAACATATATTCTATTTGAAAATCAACTATGCTGAACAAAATGGCTATCTCAAAATTTTGATTGGATGTGTTTTGGGAAATGATGGGCGCGGGGGGGAGGGCTAGTTGTACTCCAATCACTTTCGACTATTAAAAAGGGCACTAGCCCTTTAATATTCAATCGAATGAGCCTGTTTTGAAGTTTTTACGACAACGCCTTCTATAAAAATCTTATATGCCCAAAGGGCATAACTTAAAACCCTTGCCCTGAGGGTTGTGGGGGATTGTCCTCCACAAAAATATATTTTCTATTCGGAAATCAACTACGCTGAACAAAATGGCTATCTCAAAATTTTAATTGGATGTGTTTGGGGGAATAGTGGGATTGGGGTCTAGTTGCCCTCCAATCAGTTTCAACTATTGAAAAGGGCACTAGCTTATAGAATTTCCAATCTAATGAGCCTTTCTTGAAGTTTCTACGACAAGGCCTTCTAAAAAACCTTATATGCCCCCAGGGCATAACTTTAAACCCTTGCCTCGAGGGTTGTGGGGGAGTGTCCTAAAAAATATATTTTCTATCTGGAAATCAACTACGCTGAACAAAATGGCTATCTCAAAATTTTGATTGGATGTGTTTGGGGGAATAATGGGCATGGGGGGCTAGTTGCCCTCCAATCACTTTCGACTATTAAAAAAGGGCACTAGCTTTTTGAATTTCCAATCGAATGAGCCTTTTTTGAACTTTGTACGACAGCGCCTTCTATAAAAACCTTATATACCCCCAGGGCATAACTTAAAACCCTTGCCCTGAGGGTTGTGGGGGAGTATCCTCCTCAAAAATATATTTTCTATCTGAAAATCAACTAAGCTGAACAAAATGGCTATCTCAAAATTTTGATTGGATGTGTTTGGGGAAATGATGGGCGCGGGGGGGGGGAGGGCTAGTTGCACTCCAATCACTTTCGACGATTAAAAAGGGCACTAGCCCTTTAATGTCCAATCGAATGAGCCTGTTATGAAGTTTTTACGACAACGCCTTCTATAAAAATCTTATATGCCCCAAGGGCATAACGTAAAACCCTTGCCCTGAGGGTTGTGGGGGAGTTTCCTCCTCAAAAATGTATTTTCTATTTCAAAATCAACTACGCTGAACAAAATGGCAATCTCAAAATTTTAATTGGATGTGTTTGGGGGAATAGTGGGCGTGGGGGGCTAGTTGCCCTCCAATCACTTTCGACAATTAAAAAGGGCACTAGCTTTTTTAATTTCCAATCTAATGAGCATTTATTGAAGTTTCTACGACAAGGCCTTCTATAAAAACCTTATATGCCCCCAGGGTATAACTCAAAATCCTTGTCCTGAGGGTTGTGGGGGAGTGTCCTCCTCAAAAATATATTTTCTATCTGGAAAACAACTACGCTGAACAAAATGGCTATCTCAAAATTCAAGAGGAATCTGCTGAGCTTTCGAGTGACTCAAACTTAAAAACAGTTTCCAAAACAGCCCTTTACTGAATTCTGGATCAGAACTTGAACTGCCCACAATCGCTTATATGGTGTTAAATGTTCTTCTGCCATTAGCTACTACATATGTTTGTTAAGTTACTGTCTCAGCTTGAATACATATTAAATCTCAGAGTTATTCATCGCTAAATAATATTCAAAAGGTCTTAAGTCCAGCAGCATCAAATATTCAGCCAAGATATAATTTGTTATGGAATAAGAAAAAATAGACATATTTATCTCTTTCAATTTTAATTTAAAACTTACCATTCAACGCCTGCGTTCGAATACATTCAAGTGAACTGAGACGCTAGCAAAATTCTCTTTTATTTATGTTATAGGCTACTACAAAAAAACTATTTATGGTATAGGGTACAAAAAAAAGGAATTATAAAGAAAAATAGGGCACATGATTTTTTAACTATAATAAATATAATTTTATGAATTTTTGTGCAATTTTAAATTTAGATTTTGTATGTTTCTAAACAAATTCTAGTAATATATATTTTCATATGAACATGTATATTATAACCTAATAAATATATCACCAAAAAAATTCTTTAATCTGCTTGTTTTAAATTTATATGGGGTCACCAGGAAATTAGAAATCATAAATAGGGTCGTGAATGAAAAAAAATTATCTTAAGATTAAGCCCCTTTGTCCTATTTTCGTCCCATAAAATATTATCCAGTACATTTCAATCAACAAAAACACAATGTTTCAGATATACCTTCATTCTTAGGACATTTGGGCTGCAATTCATGGGTGTCGTATTCAAATTTACATGGTCCTGATATGCTAGGTAAATTGAGCAAGGAAATATCTTCACGTTTTGGTGACAAAAGATAAAATGTTCATGAAAGACTACAAAAACGATTCGGCAAACACCTGCACATTGGAATAAGATAAAACAAAAGTTCTATCTTAAGATTAAGCCCCTTTGTCCTATTTTTGTCCCATAAAATATTACCCAATACATTTCAATCAACAAAACACAATGTTTCAGATATACCTTCATTCTTAGGACATTTGAGCTGCAATTCTTGGGTATAGTATTCAAATTTACATGGTCCTGAAATGCTAGGTAAATTGAGCAAGGAAACATCTTTACGTTTTGGTGACAAAAGATGGTTTGGAAAATGAAAGGGTTTCTCAAGGTCACCTGATAAAGTGTTCAGCTTCTAAAACAAATTTTGAATTAAACAGATATAGAAAAATTTAACCGTAAAGCTTACTAAACAAATCTGACAGCTTTTTCTTTTTAGTTACGTGTAAAAATGTAAATATACAGACATGATATGCATACATAAAATCAGATGTATATTCTTTTTTTTCAAAGATCATTTCTAAAATCTGTTTTTTATAAAACAAAAGAAAACCTGAAACATTCAACGAAACTCATTAACATAGAACAAACAAAAACCTGAAATTCATAAAGCAAAATTCATAAAACCAATTTCATCAAAACAAAATTCATAGCATAGAACTAATAGCTGAATAAGTGTAAATTTACGATGACATACTAAATTAAAAAAAATGAATATTGAATAAAAAATTTTACCAAAAAAAACATTTTACAGCTTAACAATCACAAAAACGTCGACACAATTAAAGTAAAAAAAAATAATCAATTGGGAGTTTTCTGCATTAGTTCCCAAACAATAAAACACAAAATATAGTCTCCCAAAGTTTAATGACTGAATTCAACTAACTTTATTCCTCTCTTACATGTCTTATAACTTGATATTCCCATCTGAAGCCCCATGACTACCCCTACTTTGGTGGTAATACATTGTTCATCATGCACACGGAAAAGATTGACAGAATAATTATCTACAGGATGATTACTTGTCTCACCAAATTTAAAAATAAAAGCAAATAGTCTGAATTTAAATGTGTGCTGCAGCACAAAGAAGCCATTTTTATCACCCCTCAGCTCTTAATCCTCAGATCCAAGAATATATGCAGTTATATTTTTTTCTTAGGACCACTTAATGACAAAAAAGTTAAATGTATAGAATTACCGTTTTTAATGAAAGAATCCTCAGAAACCGTGATGAGATCAGCCATTTTCGGAATTTGTTGCAAGTCCATGAAAGATCTATGAATGGAATTAATGCAAATTATGAGAAGTATAATACTATCATTTACGCTTTGATACGACACAGATTTTAGTCAGGAGAGTCCTAAAATACAAAAGATATAATGATTGATGAATAATAATGACTTTTAACTACTGCAAAGCATATTTTATCTTAATACAGTTGAAAGCATAGGCTCAACTCCTTTAGCAGTCAAAGGCATTAGGAATCTGGCTATTTCTTTTCTCGTAAGAAGAGGGCACCAAAATTTATACACTGCCTTTTTGATGTAACTATTTTTAAATTGCAGTTGTTGATTTTAAGTTATAATAAACTTTCACGGTAAAAAAGCAAATCATAGCTGTTAGCTTATTCTATTAGATGTTATGGCTGCTAGCTGTATTCTTTTAGTAAATTTTTCAAGCCAAAAACTATTAAGTTGGAAAATTTGTTTTAACTCCTGGAATGACAGCTTTATTAACGGTTTTAATGCTTAAAACACTGCAAAATGTAGGTCAACTATGTATATGCCATTATGTATTTTCAAAAGGTTATATCTAGCTGTTCTTATTTTTAGGGCTTCAAGAATGTGATAATAAACCTAAAATTAGATCCAAAAAAAATATTATGCAATAGCATTGTATTTATCAATTAAAAAGTAAGTATGTTTTGAAAAAACAATTAATGTCTTTCAGTGCACTAAAATTTTTAGGAGAATTTTCTGATATTGTAGACAATATATTCAACAAAACATTATATTTTATATGTAGCCTTACCATATGAGAAATAATATAAGAGACTGAAACCCATCATTCTGCCAAGACAAAGCTGCTATAAAAATAATTGGTTTCGAAATGTCCTTCCAGATTGTAGAATCTGTATATTCTGTTAAAATCTGTTTCTAAATTCTAAAATTGATACCATATATATTTACATGGTCAAAACTTCTTAATGTTACCCCTCTAAGCCTCTTTAGCAAACTACTAAAGATAAACCACAGCCCGTTGCAATCAAAAAGTGTAAAACACACTTCGAAATAAAAAAATGTCACTCGTTTTTTTTTTAAACGTTTTTTTTTAAACTTGTCAGTTCAGAAAATATTGGCGCTTTAGTACATTGTCGCAGGGTATTTATATATAAATAAATATTAATACCCCACTTTAACTATGTTTTCCTTAAACTGCGTGCATTTGTATTTTTATGTAAAGATCTGCAATTTCAGACACTAATGAACTTAAACTATTTATTTTAAAAAAAGAAAATAGTGGATAAAAAGCAAGCAAAATCAGAAAATTAATCAAAAAAATATCTCAAAAAAAGAAAAACAAGCAAAAAAAAGCAAGCAAAAAATATTCCAAAAATACTGTACATATATTTATACAAAGGAGACAGAAAGGCAACTCGTTATGCCTCCCTTAGCAACAAAGGAAAATAAAAAAAAAATTACCCTTCAATAGCTCTCAGGGAGCACACATGAAAAAAAAAGCAAGAAAGAAAGAGAAGAAAAAAAATAAAGAAAACAAAACATTAACTCGCAGAGATAGAGATGGGATTTACAAAAAAATATAAATAAATCAATACTACATTCAATCATTTGGCAATCTTTGGCAATTTAATACATACAATTATATTTTTTTGACAATCTTGCTAAGGTGATATCTTAAATTAAGTTTTCATCGCTCATTTCTAACAAAAAGGAAAAGAAATTTATTCCAACCATGGTCATGCTTATTTTCAACAAAAAGATTCATGCTTTGGAAAAAAGAATCTCTGGTTGGATTTTTGAAAACTATATGCCCAAATTAAGGGGAACATTTGTAGAAAATCAAGAATATCAAGAAATAAAAAGATGTTTTAGTTTCAAACAAATTTTCGGTCTTCCTAGGGTGTGTTAAAAATGGTCCAGGATTCTTACTGATTTATTTTGAACAAATTGGAGACCTCGTAAATCTGAAAGGATAGTCAACATCCAAACTACTACTACTAGAAACTCACCGCAGCACCAACCTGCCTGAGGCCAACACAGCTACTGACGCTTCTCCATCCCAATCTAATCAAAGCCTCCCTCTTTAAACCCTCCCAGAAAGTTCCCAATACCTTTAAATCTTTCTTTATGACATCGTCCCACCCTAGACGAGGACGCCCTGCTTTCCGTTTAGCCCTAGACGGTTAACCAAAAAAATCTTCGGCAATGTGTCATCCTTCATCTGTAGAACGTGCCCTAGACATCTCAATCTATCTTTTATTATAGCCAAGGAAGCGGGATTGAACAACATTTTTCTGTTTTTCTGCCTACTGTTTGAAATACGGTCAGTCAGCCGAGTACCCAGAACAATCCATAGGTAATTTCTCTGGAAAATATATAGCAAATATTCATCCGCTTTTTGGAGCGCCCATGTTTCAGAGCTATATTTGACCACTATCATCACTGTAGCTTCCAATATTCTAATCTCCGTGAACAAACTTTCCTTCCAAACTTTTTTCTACTGTGAAAAAAAAAACACCCTGAGCCCTGGCTATTTTACTTTTAACATCTTCACTGCTCCCACTGTCTTTACTAATAATACTATCAAGGTAAGTGAAGCTGCCCAAATTATCAATCTTTTCGTTACCCATCGTCACCTTTTAATCTTCACTTGTTCCTAGCCTTATTAACTTAGTGTTCTTATGATTAATTTTCAAACCTATTCTAGCCCCTTGAGCTTGAAAAACCTCTAGAAGGTCATTCACTTTGCTCATATTTTCATCTAGGATACTTAAGTCATCAGCATAATCTAATTCCAGGAGTATTTTCCTCCCCATTTGATTCCGTGGTCTCCCACTGCCTTTCCTGTGCTCTTTGAGATAAAGTCCATCAAAATGATCCATATAAAGGAGGATAGAACAAAACCCTGCAATCTCCTGATTTAATACAAAACTAGCTGCTAGCCTCATTTCCTACCTTAACCGCAGCAGTGTTATTCTCGTACATAGCACTAATCACTTTAATGTATTTGTCTGATATACCGTACAAGGATAACAACTTTTCTAAAGTTCTTCTATCAACATAATCGAAAATAGAACACACATATATATATATATATATATATATATATATATATATATATATATATATATATATATATATATATATATATATATATATATATATATATATATATATATATATATATATATATATATATATATATATATATATATATCTGGTGGTATCTCCATTGATAAGCCCTTTTCAGTTATTGAATGAATGAATTCAGCAATAATTTATATTCAAATCCATCACGCTGAGATATGTATACACTAAAAAAAATATTTGGCAAAATTGAATAAAAAGAGATAATGCACCTATTTACTGAAACAAAACAAGAACGAGCAATATCTTGAATTTCTTGCAAATAAGAGCATGTTTGGCAGTAAGGTGTCAAATCTTGTGCTGGCCTTCTTCCATTCAGCTTGTAGCATATATATTTGCAAATTAGGGGGGGGAGTATTTAGACAGTGTTAATTCAGAAAACAATTATTATATCGTAATATCAGAATAATTGTGGCTAACAAATTTTGCATGCTGACCCTCTATACTTTACCCCCACCCCCTTAATGTTCAAATATATAGACAAAATTTTTTTCTAAAGTATTACATTTTTATCATACTTAGGTCTAGTCTATCAGGATTAATCTAACTTCACTTCTTTAGTGGTTGGGGTGAGGCGAGGTTGATTTGAAGTGCCAATTAATTTTAATTTTTCCTTTCCCATCATTTTACTGTGATGGGCCGGGAAGGGGAGGTGGGAGTGGAAAATATTACTTTTCGCTTAAAATATCCAGAAAATACTTAGACCACTTGCCTAATATCAAACCGTTTTATGAAAACACGTGCTAGATATAGCCAAACAGTTGGCTATCGAAAAACAGTCTAAGTATACACGAAAATATAAATTAGCAAACCCGTTGGCAACTGAGTTGAGTCTATGTATGTACAGACAAGAAAAATAGCGAACTAGGATTCTATGCCATAAAGAGCTAAAAGTATTCTTTTAAGGAGGGGGGTGGCAAGGATAATGGTGTTGACTGGAGTTTATTTAGTGAAAAAGGTTAAAAATAGGGTTAGAAAAGAGCCAGTCAGGATTAACAAAAAAATGTAATTATTTTAGCAGAGTGCAAACTATGGTACTTGTATGACGTACTCCGACCACCCAAATTGTCCATCTATTTGACGCACTGTAAACCGGTTTCTTTCGATAGTTTCCTTTAGCTTAGCATGAGAAAAGACAGAGAAAAGTGATAGAATAGATGAAAAATATGTAATTTTTGCTATATATTTGCAAATTAGGGGGGAGAGGGGGATATTGAAACAGTGTGAATTCATAAAACATGTATTACATCATAATATTTGAATAACGGTGGCATATGAATTTGGCATTCAGACCCAGTGTGTGTTACCCCACCTCCTGAATGTTCAAATCTGTAGTCCCCCGTCATTTTTAAAGAATTAAGGGTCTATAATACTTAGGTCTATTTTCTTAGGATTAATCTAAACTTCACTTCTTGAGCGGTTGGGGTGAGATGGGTCGGATTTGAAGTGACAATTAATTTAAATTTTCTCTTTCCCATCATTTTACTATGATGGACTGGGAAGGGGTGGGGGGTGAGGAATATATTACTTTTTGTTCATAATCTCTAGATAATATTTAGACTACTTGGCTAATATCAAACCGTTTTGTGTATGTGCTAGATATAGCCAACTAGTTGGCTATCAAAAAACAGTTTAAGTATGCACGAAAATATAAAATAGCGAACCAGTTGGCTACTGAGTTGAGTCTATGTACATACAGACAAGAACAATAGCCAACTAGGATTCTCTGCCAGAAAGAGCTAAAAGTAATTTTTAAGGAAGGGGGCAAGGGTGTTGACCTTATTTATTGAAAAGGGGGGTGGGAAGAGGAGGGTTAGGGAATTAGAAAATAGGTTACCTCAATTAAGAAAAATATTAAGAAAATTGTTATTATTTTTGCAAAGTGATAATGATAATTTATTTGGAGTGACCATTAATTTAGATTTTCTCTTTTCCTTCATTTTACTTTGATCGCGGGGACAGGTCTTAGGCAGACATACGGAATATCTTGCTTTCCGCTCATGATATCTACATAATATTTAGGCTATTTCGCTAATATCAAGATGGATATTCACTACAGAGCTATATGAGCTATATAGCTATATATATTAGCTATACAAAGCTATATATATATATATATATATATATATATATATATATATATATATATATATATATATATATATATATATATATATATATATATATATATATATATATATATATATATATATATATATATATATATATATATACACATATAGCCAACCAGTATAGCCAACTAGTTGATATAGCCAACCAGTTGGCTATCGAAAAAAAGTATACACGAAAACATTAAATAGTGAACCGGTTGGGGTCTGAGTTGAGTCTATGTATATACAGACAAGAAAAATAGTGAACTAGTATTCTCTGCCATAAAGAGCTGAAAATATTTTATTAAGGATGGGGGAAAGGGCGTTGACTTCATTTATTGAAAGGGGGGGGGGGTAAGAAGAGGGTGAGGGAATGAGAAAAGAGGTTGCCTCAATTAAGAAAAATATTATTATTTTTGCAAAATGATAATGATAATTTATTTGGAGTGCCTATTAATTTAGATTTTCTCTAATCCTTCATTTTACTTTGATGGCGGGTAGAAGTCTTAGGCAGGGATACGGAATATGTTTCTTTCCTCTCATCATATCCACATAATATTAAGGCTATTTTGCTAATATAAAAGTGGATATTTACTACAGAGCTATATAAGTGATATAGCTATACAAAGCTATATATATATATATATATATATATATATATATATATATATATATATATATATATATATATATATATATATATATATATATATATATATATATATATATATATATATATATATATATATATATATATATATATATATATATATATATATATATATATATATATATATATATATATATATATATATATAATTGGTGGTATCTCCATTGATAAGCCCTTTTCAGTAATTGAACGAATGAACTCAGCAATAATTTATATTCAAATCCAACACGCTGAGATATGTATACACTAAAAAGTTCATTTGGGAAAATTGAATAAAAAGAGATAATGCACTTTTTATTGAAACAAAAAAGGAACGAGCAATATCTTGAATTTCTTGCAAACATTGGTAACATGGCAAATATTGTGCTGACCTTCTTCCATTCAGCTTGTAGCATAAGCACACAGCCTGAAAAGAAAGTATATTGTTAGTAAAGTTTCTTTCTCTTACATTAGGTCTTCATGGTTTTTTCCCTGCAACCCAATTTCAAACTAGAAAAGCCAAATGATTTTTTTTGTTTGTATAGCGGAAACAGAATTGTTAATCAGCACATTGCCAAAATTAATGTTAGCTAACAAATTCCAGAAACGTAACAAGTAGGTGGGAGTGGAACTTTCAAAAACTCATTAATGGTGAGATGGGATATTAATATCCAACTAGTTAGCTAGTTCTGTAAAGTATATACAGTTCTTTTACTTACTGACTAGTTGGCTAATTCATTCTGAGGTGTATATATAAATGACATCTAATAGCCAACTGGTTGGCTAATCTAAATGTGTATATAGCTGGACTTTAATAGCAAACTAGTTAGCTAATTCTAAGCTCTAATATGTATTATAAACCTTATTGATAGCTGACTAGTTGGCTATTTTCAAATGAAGGTTATATATACATGGGATCTTAGTGGGGAACTAGTTAGCTAATTTTACATATGTAGGCTATTAGAAACTGTATTGATAGCTGACTAGTTGGCTATTTTAAGCAAAAGTTTATGTTTACATTGGACATTAATAGCCAACTAGTTAGCTAATTTTATATTGTATATAGAACTCTAATATTAGCTGACTAGTTGGCTAATTAAGGCTTCAATGTATATATATATGAGATCTAATAGCCAACCAGTTGGCTACTTTAAAGATCGTATATATATATATATATATATATATATATATATATATATATATATATATATATATATATATATATATATATATATATATATATATATATATATATATATATATATATATATATATATATATATATATATATATATATATATATATATATATATATATATTATATATATATATATAGTTATATATATTATATATATATATAGTTATATATTATATATATATAGTTATATATTATATATATATATATATATATATATATATATATATATATATATATATATATATATATATATATATATATATATATATATATATATATATATATATATATATATATATATATATATATATATATATATATATATATATATATATATATATATATATATAGTTTTATATTTCTGTAAATAACTTATATAGGTAAAGTCTGTGAGATACACATATTTATAAGTAGTAGGTTAAATGTGTCACTGAGTTTTATATTTCTGTATATAACTTATATAGGCCTAGTCAGTGAGTTGTGTATATTTAAAAGTAGTAGGTTAAATATGTCACTGAGTTATTGCCTTTGCAAAACAAAAGTGATCCGTTTATCTGGCCTCCCCCAAGCTATTCAGCATGTCCCCAGGTGGCGATAGGGGAACGCTCTACAGATATGTAGGGTACCTCCATAGGAGGCATGGACCAAGGGGGGACCTTGTCCCTGGGGGTCCATAATATAATCTGGGGCACCCTTGCCCGGGGTCATAAATACAGGCGGAGGAGGAATAAGGCCCCTCAAATGTACACTCAAAAGGGCCCACTGGTTTATCTACAAGTTCCATGAGTTTGCAAACCTTCTCCCAGCAATGGGTTAAATTGCATGGTGATGCAGAACACCATCGCGGGAAGATCCTCTATAGGAGGACAACCGTTGCAGGGCGTAAGATCCAGATCTATGGACAACGGCCTCTGCAAAGGGCTGCCTCGACCTTTTCGGGGTACCTGCAAGACTGGGGACGTTGCGGTCAACTCTATTCCCACTTGAGGAGTGGCAACCCTCGAGGAAATTATAGCCTAGTAAACGACACAGCATTCGCACGGGATTCTCACTAATGGACAATTCTTCTGGGAGTGGTATGTTTTGATGGGCGTCTTTGGTCTGAAAAACCTATTCCTAGCTAGTTTATCTATTACGGGTTGCCTCCCCTTATTAGCATAATATTTGTAGGCATGAATATATAAGGAGTCGGAGGTAATAGGCTTGAGATTGTCTGTGCAGGATTTCCACTCTTGTTGATAGAAGAGCATTGCCAAGTACTGAAAACCATGTTGTGACCAAGATGGGCCCAGGATTACACAAAGCCTCCATTCATGGAGGTCCCAGGGACTTCTTGCTGTCCAGTTCTAAGCCAGCTTAAGCACTTTGGGGTGGATTTGAGAAGATATGTGATCCCCATCCTGCACTGGTATCCAGGATCATTGCTTTTCCTGAGGTGAAAAAATTTCAATGATTTAAAGAACATGAAAATTGGAACTTGGAATGTTACGACATTAAAAAATGACTATCGTATCGACATTTTGACTGACGAATTCAGACGATTCGAACTGGATTTATTAGGGGTTTCAGATACACATAACCCAGGGGTAGGAAGCATGAAATTAGGTGATATAGAATTTGTTTACTCAGGTAGGAAGGATGGGTTACATAGACAGGGAGTAGGGCTCATGATGAATAAGGAAGCTGCTAAGTCTTGTTTAGGCTGGGAAGGTATTAATAATAGAATACTAATTCCTCATTTTATGACTAGAAAGTTCAAGGTATCAGTTATAGTAGTATACGCCCCAGTAGAACCGTCTGATGGAGATACTAGTGACTCAGATAAATTTTACTTACAGTTACAGGAGCAAATAGACAAGGTCCCAGGTAGAAATATGATGTTATTGCTGGGAGATTTTAACGCCCAGGTTGGTAGAAATAAGGATAGATGGTATCCCAGCTTAGGTAAATTTGGGGAAGGAAAAGAAAACAGTAATGGATGCAGACTTTTGCAATTTTGTAGGTATAACAATCTAGTTATAACCAATACGGTGTTTGGTCATAAAATGACTCATAAGCTAACATGGTATTCACGTGATGGTAAGACAGCAAACCTTATTCATTATTTTACAGTAAACCGAAGACTGACAGGATCAATACAAGATATTAGGGTATATAGGAGTGCTGTTATTGATGTTAAAAGTAAAGATCACCATCTAGTAGTGTCAAGGGGTAATTTAAAGCTGAAATATCGGAAGGGTAATTACCTCCCGGGACGTTATGATGTTAGTAGACTCCAGGATGAGAATTTGACAGAAACTTTCCAGGAACAGTTGAATACTAAACTGGAGAGTTTAAAATTTGATAACGTGGAAGATGGTTGGAATAATTTAAAAAAAAAAATTTGTGAAGTTGCTAAAGGTGCCTTAGGGAAGAAAGCTAGAACTGCAGCTAAGGATATTAGTGAAAAAGCTTTAAGTTGAATAGAAAGGAGAAAAGACTTGTACAAGAATTATCTGAGTGATAGATCACATGAAAACAAAAGAAATGTAAAGAAAGTGGAGAAAGCATTGAAATATGAACTAAGAAGGTGTGAAGTGGAGGCCATGGATAAAATTGCCGAGGATTTAGATGATGCAGCTAGACGGCATAATAGTAAAATATTGTACTGGCACGTTAACAAATTGAGAGGTAGTAGTCAATCCGGACCTGTCCCAGTTAAAGATAGGAATGGGGTGGCAATTAGCGATAAGGCAAAAGCTAAAGCGAGATGGGCCAAACATTTTGAGAATTTGCTTAACCGAGGTAGAATTGCAGGAAAAAATATAGAGGAAAATGAAAAAGTTTGTGATACCATGGATGTGAAGGAAGATGTGTTTTTTGAGGAGGAATTAGAAACAGTACTAAAAGGATTAAAGAATAATAAGGCTCCAGGTGCTGATAGGGTAGTAAATGAGTTTCTTAAATATGGTGGCTCTGAGGTTAGAAATAAGTTCTTGAAGATTATGAATATGATTTTTGAAAAAGGGGAAGTACCTAACGATTTTAGGAAAACCTTAATTAAGCCACTTTATAAGAAAGGTGATAAAAGTGAGTGTGGTAATTATCGAGGCATTAATTTGGTCTCTGTAGGTAGCAAATTGCTTAGTAATATGATACTGTTTAGACTGAGAGATGCCGTAGACAAAGTTTTAAGAGAAGAGCAGTGCGGTTTTAGAAAAGGTAGAGGATGTGTTGACCAAATTTTCACTCTTAGGTTAATAATTGAGAAGTGCCTAAGTTTTCAAACACCTTTGGTCCTCAGTTTTATAGATTATGAGCAAGCGTTCGATTCTGTTGATAGTGGAGCTTTGGTAAAGGTTTTATCCTTGTAAGGTATACCAGACAAATACATTAATGTGATTATTGCTATGGACGAGAATAACACTGTTGCGGTTAAGGTGGGAAATGAGGCTATCAGCTGGTTTTGTATTAAATCAGGAGTCAAGCAGGGTTGTGTTTCATCCCCCTTTATATGGATTATTTTGATGGACTTTGTTTTAAGGAGCACAGGAAAGGCAATGGGAGACCACGGAATCAAATTGGGAGGAAAAAGTCTCCCGGACTTGGATTATGCTGATGATTTAAGCATCCTAGATGAAAGTGTGAGCAAAATGAATTAAGTTTTAGAGGTTTTGCGAGTTCAGGGTGCTAGTATTGGTTTGAAAATTAATGTTAGGAAGACTAAGTCACTAAGGCACTAAGGATAGATGGTATCCCAGCTTAGGTAAATTTGGGGTAGGAAAAGAAAACAGTAATGGATGCAGACTTTTGCAATTTTGTAGGTATAACAATCTAGTTATAACCAAAACGGTGTTTGGTCATAAAATGACTCATAAGCTAACATGGTATTCACGTGATGGTAAGACAGCAAACCTTATTCATTATTTTACAGTAAACCGAAGACTGGCAGGATCAATACAAGATATTAGGGTATATAGGAGTGTTGTTATTGATGTTAAAAGTAAAGATCACCATCTAGTAGTGTCAAGGGTCAATTTAAAGCTGAAATATTGGAAGGGCAATTTTTACCTCCCGGGAAGTTATGATGTTGGCAGACTCCACGATGAGTATTTGAGAGAAACTTTCCAGGAACAGTTGAATACCAAACTTAAGAATTGAAAATTTTATAGTGTGGAAGATGGTTGGAATAATTTTAGACAAATAATTTGTGAAGTTGCAGAAGCTGCCTTAGGAAAGAAAGCTAGAACTGCAGCTAAGAATATTAGTGAAAAAGCTTTAAGTTTAATAGAAAGGAGAAAGGACTTGTACAAGAATTATCTGAGTGATAGATCACATGAAAACAAAAGAAATGTAAAGAAAGTGGAGAAAGCATTGAAATATGAACTAAGAAGGTGTGAAGTGGAGGCCATGGATAAAATTGCCGAGGATTTAGATGATGCAGCTAGACGGCATAATAGTAAAATATTGTACTGGCACGTTAACAAATTGAGAGGTAGTAGTCAATCCGGACCTGTCCCAGTTAAAGATAGGAATGGGGTGGCAATTAGCGATAAGGCAAAAGCTAAAGCGAGATGGGCCGAACATTTTGAGAATTCGCTTAACCGAGATAGAGTTGCAGGAAAAAATATAGAGGAAAATGAAAAAGTTTGATATACCATGGATGTGAAGGAAGATTTGTTTTGTGAGGAGGAATTAGAAACAGTACTAAAAGGATTAAAGAATAATAAGGCTCCAGCTGCTGATTGGGTAGTAAATGAGTCTCTTATATATGGTGGTTCTGAAGTTAGAAATAAGTTATTGAAGATTATGAATATGATTTTTGAAGAAGTAGAAGTACCTAGCGATTTTAGGAAAACCTTAATTAAACCACTGTATGAGAAAGGTGATAAAAGTGAGTGTGGTAATTATCGAGACATTAGTCTGGTCTCTGTAGGTAGCAAATTGCTTAGTAGTATGATACTTTTTAGACTGAGAGATGCTGTAGACAAAGTTCTAAGAGAAGAGCAGTGCGGTTTTAGAAAAGGTAGAGGATGTGTTGACCAAATTTTCACTCTTAGGCTAATAATTGAGAAGTGCCAAAGTGTTCAAACACCTTTGGTCCTCAGTTTTATAGATTATGAGCAAGCGTTCGATTCTGTTGATAGTGGAGCTTTAGTAAAGGTTTTATCCTTGTAAGGTATACCAGACAAATACATTAAAGTGATTAGTGCTATGTACGAGAATAACACTGCTGCGGTTAAGGTAAGAAATGAGGTTAGATGATGGTTTTGTATTAAATCAGGAGTTAGGCAGGGTTCTGTTCTATCCCCCTTTATATGGATTATTGTGATGGACTTTGTCTTAAGGAGTACAGGAAAGGCAATGGGAGACCACGGAATCAAATTGGGAGGAAAAAGTACCCCGGACTTGGATTATGCTGATGATTTAAGCATCCTAGATGAAAGTGTGAGCAAAATGAATTAAGTTTTAGAGGTTTTGTGAGTTCAGGGTGCTAGTATTGGTTTGAAAATTAATGTTAGGAAGACTAAGTCACTAAGGCTAGGAGTAAGTGAAGATGAAAAGGTGACATTGGGTTATGAAAAGACTGATCAGGTGGGCAGCTTCACTTACCTTGGTAGTATTATTAGTAAAGATGGTGGGAGCAGTGAAGATGTTAAAAATAGAATAGCCAAGGCTCAGGGTGTTTTTTCACAGTTAAAAAAAGTCTGGAAGAATAGGAAGATAAGTCTGCAAACCAAGATTAGAATCTTAGAAGCTACAGTTATGACAGTGGTCAAATATGGCTGTGAAGCATGGACGTTCCGAAAAGCGGATGAAGATTTGCTAGATGTTTTCCAGAGAAATTGCTTAAGGATTGTTCTGGGTACCCGGCTGACTGACCGTATTTCAAACAATAGGCTATACGAAAAATGTGGTTCAATACCGCTTTCTAGGTCTATAATGAAAGAAAGGTTGAGGTGGTTAGGGCATGTTGTGCGGATGAAGGATGACAGATTGCCGAAGATTGTTATTTTCGGCCAACCATCTAGGGCTAAACGGAAAGCAGGTCGTCCCCATCTGGAGTGGGAGGACGTCATAAGGAAATATTTAAAGGAAATGGGAACTTCGTGGGCGGGTGTAAAAAGGTAGGCTTTGAATAGATTGGGGTGGAGGAGGAGCGTGCGTAGCTGTGTTGGCCTCAGGCGGCTTGGTGCTGCGGTGAGTTGTTAGCAGTAGTAATAGTAGTACAATAATTTTTCACTACTCTCTTGTTTGTTAATTTTCGTCTCCTGTGTTACTTTGCATAAGAACCAAACCGATATAATTTAAGTATAGACGGTTCTTCATATTTTCACAAAACTATCATTTTCATACATTTAGATTAAACCATTTTGATTGCAGTATTCCAAATATTATTAAGATTTTTACATTTGTCATTCTTGGTCAAGACAATCTTGACAAAATTAGACAAGAATTTTGCTTTATGTTATTGAACGCTCGGTTGGATTTTGGGTTTTAAAGTTGAACCTCTAAAGAGGGAGAATTGTTTTGAAAGCTGAATAATAATTTTAAATTTTGTTTTCTCTTTTCTATTTTAGGTTTTGAACATACTGTATTAATGTTTAATACTTAACGATTGAAAGCATAATATATTGAAGGAATTGATCTTTTTGCCAGGAATTCTTACCATTTAAATTTTTTCTTTCATTCGGTGTGTAAAATTTAAGTTATTTTCTTTTTTATCTAAGAATTGTATTGTCAGTACTCCCCTCTCAATTAGTATTCTGGTCCCTTTACCCGTGTAATATTTTCAGTGGGCGTAATATTTCAAACTGCAGTTTTAGATGTTTTTACAGTCTTGTAAAGCTGTTAGTTAGGCAAAGAAATTCTGCTGAAAATATGTTCTGCTCAAATTCGGGATAGCCAAGTAAATTTTTTTAAGTATCTAGTCCTACTTTTACAACTTCTAAAACAAAAAAAAATTTAAAGAAACTGTGGTATAATTTATTTTATCGGGAGAACTGTCCCTAAATACCACATTCTTATTATAAGAAATGAGTAGAGATGCCTCAGGAGGTCCCATTGCTAACCCCTGCTGCCACCTACAACTTTTTTACAATGTTTAATGGGGACACAGTCAATGACCTCTTTCTCCATGACCTCTTTCTCCAGATGTGTTTTTGGCACGCTCTCAACGAATGTCAAGGTCAATGTTGTTGTCGTTCGAAGCAAAGTTAATGACATTTCCTTCCTGTTCGAGGCAGATGTTATGATCCGGAAACAGTATTTGTTATTGTTGTTTCCAAGCCAAATGTTACGAGTTCCCGGGAAACAGTTAATTAATGTCTGACAGATGACGTCAAGTTAATTAATTTCTTTGCATTTCCAAAGAGAATTGTCTAGGAGAAACAGTTAGATCACACATGATGTCATGATTGATTGATTGACACGAAAGGGGAATTAATTTGTTGTTCTAAAGAGAATTGATTTGACACGAAAGGGGAATTAATTTATTGTTCTAAAGAGATTTGATTTGACACGAAAGGGGAATTAATTTGGAGTTCTAACAAGAGAATCGTTTCCGAGGCAGATGTTTTGATCTTAGCGCGCGAAAAGGTTTCCAAATAATTTGAAACGCATTAGCGTAGGGATGCCAAACAAAAGGAACATGCTGAAATTACGTTTGGGGATAATTTTGGCGAAACCGTTTTAGCTAATTTATGGAATTATTTCGGCGAAACAGCTAGAGACATTTTGAAAGAAGATTTTAGGAAAGGTTTTAGAAGAGATTTTAGAAGAGGTTTTGAGTGTGGTTGTTATAATACACAAGTTCCATTTGAACAGAGTTGCGAGGTCCTCTACCCCAACCCCAAAGGGTCACGCCCCCGACTCCCCCCCCGAAGGAAGCCCCCGAAACTCAAAGGTCCCCCAAGCTCCCAAAGGGCCCCCAGACCCCCAAACGCCCTCCCCAGACCCCCAAAGGCCCTCCCTTGGTCCTCAAAGGTCCCTCAGGCTCCCAAAGGACCCCTGAACCCCCAAAGGGCCCCCGGACCCTGAAAGATCCATCGGGCTCCCAAAAGACCACCGGGCTCCCAAAGGCCCTCCCCACACCCCAAAAGCCCTACCCGAGCCCCCAAAGGCCCTCCCCGGTCCCCAAAGGTCCACCAGACCCCCAAAGACCCTCCACCAGTCCCCAAAGACCCTCTTCCAGTCCCCAAAGGTCCCCCAGGCACCCAAAGGTCCCCCCAGACCCCAAAAAGGCCATGCCCGAGTCCCCAAAGGCCCTCCCCGGACCCCAAAGGGCCACCACAACCCAAAAGCCCCCCCCTGTCCCCAAAGGCCCTCCACCAGTCCCCAAAGGCCCTCTCCCAGTCCCCAAAGGTCCCCCAGGCACCCAAAGGGCCCCCCAGACCCCAAAAACCATCCTCCAGACCCCAAAGGCCCTCCCCCGACCCAAAAAGCCCTACCCGAGCCCCCAAAGGCCCTCCCCGGTCCCCAAAGGTCCACCAGAACCCCAAAGTCCCTCCACCAGTCCCCAAAGGCCCTGTCCCAGTCCCCAAAGGTCCCCCAGGCCCCCAAAGGGCCCCCAGACCCCAAAAAGACCATACCCAAGCCCCCAAAGGCCCTCCCCGGTCCCCAAAGGTCCACCAGACCCCCAAAAGCCCTCCCCCTGTCTCCAAAGGCCCTCTCCCTGTCCCCAAAAGTCCACCGGGCACCCAAAGGACCAATCAATCCTCAAGTGCCCCCTCAGACCCCCAATGGCCCTCCCCGGGCTCCCAAAGGCTCTCCCCGGTCCCCAAAGGTCCCCCCAGGCTTCCATATGACCACCCCAGCCCTCAAGAGCCCCCGGATCCCCAAAGACTTCCCCCCCGCCCCCCTCCCCAAAGAGTCCCCTCTCCATTTTTTTAAATACTTTTTATGGCTTTATTATATATTTTCTGAACAAGTTCCTTTCATAACTTCATTCCTAAACCCATTTTCTAACCTCAAAGAGTCCCCTCCCCATTTCATAAATACTTTCTTGAATTTTTAACATGGTATTTTTTTTACTTTTTTACGGATCTTAAAATGACATGCACACAAAAACTTCAAGCAAACAAAAACTTACACACACAAAAACTTATTCACACATGTCAAAACTTAAACACACACAAAAACTCACACCCACACACACACACGCCAAAACTTACACACACACACAAACTTACACCCACAAGCAAAAACATACATGCACACAAAAACTTACACACACACAAAAACTTGCACACACAAAAACTACACACACACACACACACACACACACACAAACACACACAAACTTACACTCACACACAAAAAACTTAAACCCACACACAAAGGCTTAGATACTCAAAAACTTACACGCATACACAAAAACTTACACCCACACGCAAAAACTTACATGCACACAAAAACTTACATGCACACAAAAACTTACACACACACACAAAACTTACACCCACACGCAAAAACTTACATGGACACAAAAACTCACACACACACACACAAAAACTTACACACACACACACACACACACACACACACACACACACACACACACACACACACACACACACACACACACACACACACACACACACACACACACACACACACACACACACACACACACACACACACACACACACACACACACACACACACACACACACACACACACACACACACACACACACACACACACACACACACACACACACACACACACACACACACACACACACACACACACACACACACACACACACACACACACACACACACACACACACACACACACACACACACACACACACACACACACACACACACACACACACACACACACACACACACACACACACACACACACACACACACACACACACACACACACACACACACACACACACACACACACACACACACACACACACACACACACACACACACACACACACACACACACACACACACACACACACACACACACACACACACACACACACACACACACACACACACACACACACACACACACACACACACACACACACACACACACACACACACACACACACACACACACACACACACACACACACACACACACACACACACACACACACACACACACACACACACACACACACACACACACACACACACACACACACACACACACACACACACACACACACACACACACACACACACACACACACACACACACACACACACACACACACACACACACACACACACACACACACACAAACACACACTCACCCAAAGACCCAACAAAACACACACCCAAACCCCAAATAAAACCAAACCGCACACAACCACAGCGAGTAGCACACCGAAGCAAACACACCCAGACACACGTACACACACGCACACGCACACTCAAACTTACACACACACGCACACACGCACACGCACACGCACGCGCACGCGCACGCACACACACACACCCTTATTAGTTCTGATTTTACGGAAATAGTTTATTTTTCGATCCAAAACTGAACTCTTTTCTAACCAAACTCTTTTCTAAACTCTTTTCTAACACAAAAACCCTTATTAGTTCAGATTTTACGGAAATAGTTTATTTTTCGATCCAAAACTGAACTTTTTTCTAACCAAAGTTTCACATTTGAACCAGAGAAATGTATTTTCCATAATTTTCTTACAAAAAACTCGAGTTTACGGTCCAAAACCTTTATTAGTTCAGATTTTAGGGAAATAGTTTTAGATCCAAAACTGAACTTTTTTTGAGCTACAGAAATGTATTTTCAATAATTTTGTTACAAGAAATTAGAGTTTACAATCAAAAACATTATTAGTTCAGATTTTACAGAAATAGTTTATTTTTCGATCCAAAACATAATTCACCCCTTTTTAAACCGTCTACAATTATTTAAACCATGTAGCCTTAATCATAATACTCTTATCATATTCAAAAACGAATGAATTCAAAAATAAGTACAGTAAAAATGCCCCTTCCCTTCCTTTCCATGAATGTTAAACTTTGAAGATTTAACGGAAACATTATTTGCTTTCATCAAAGACATTTGAAAATAGATCACTCCTCTCATTTGGGGTAATTTTTCCATAATTTTCTTAAAAAAAATAGAGTTTACAGTCAAAAACCCTTATTAGTTCAGATTTTTCGTAAATAGTTTATTTCTCGATCCAAAACTGAACTTTTTTCTAACCAAAGTTTCACATTTGAACCAGAGAAATGTATTTTCCAAAATTTTCTTACAAAAAACTAGAGTTTACGGTCAAAAACCTTTATTAGTTCAGATTTTACGGAAATAGCTTATTTTTCGATCCAAAACTGAACTTTTTTGTAACCAAAGTTTCACATTTGAGCCAGAGAAATATATTTTCCTTAATTTTCTTACAAAAAATTAGAGTTTAAAGTCAAAAACCTTATTAGTTCAGATTTTACGGAAATAGTTTATTTTTCGATCCAAAACATAATTCACCCCTTTTTCAAACCATCTAGAATTACGCAAAGCATAGGGCCTTAATCATTTCCGTTCCTTTGTTTTCATGATTTGGATAATGCGCTTGCGAAGGTTGTTTACAAATTCATCCCTCTTGTAAGAGGATTAAACTCTTAATCACACACGGTTTTATCTAGACCGCAAAGAGAGCAAATTCTATTTTGATAATTTTAAATGCATGATGGGAAAATGACATTTTTTAGCGAAAGAATTATTTCTAATGAATGAATTAAAGTCATAAAAATAAGGGAGGGAGGAGGGAAGATGGGGTTTACGCAATGGAAAAAAGAGTGTGTTTTACGCTTTCTATCGAGTATAAACATCATGTAGTGGAGTTTGTATTGTGGGGGGGGGTGTTATACTCTGAATTTGAATTTACTGGAGGTGTGACTATGTAAAATGATTTTATTTGGAAATAAACTACGAAACTTTACTAAACTGAACACACATTATAAATCGCTGTACTCAAAGCTTCCAAGCCAATAATATCAGATGCTTTGTCCATGATGTCTTAGAACCTTATGAAAGTTTAATAATAACGCGTGTCTGCTATATACAAAATCTCAAGAGCGAATGAAAATCACTCCTTTTATTTGAATCCAATTACTAATCGCTCTCTTTGATTGGCCCTAAAAAATGAGTGTTGCCTAGAAAACCAGTCTGGCTGCGTTAAATAATCTCAACCATAGTTTCAAAACGTGTTTGCTCACTTTATAGGTCTATAATATAAAAGGATTGGTCACTTTTTGCAATGTGCACGTCAAACTACACTGCCTCAGGTGGGTTTTCTTGTAGGTTTTCAAGCTTATACACTATCATGATGAACGAAGTTGCTAAAGACGTGTTTTTCTTATCACTTTGTTTGGAAAGGTACCAAGGAAGTATAGGTGTGAGAGGATACTCACTCTCTTTGAAAAGGTGTAGAGCATCAAGCAAATTCCATAGGAAGGAACATAGTGCCATAGAATAGCATGGGAAGGAACATAGTCCCATAGAATAGTATGGGAAGGAACATAGTCCCATAAAATAGCATGGGAAGGAACATAGTCCCAAAGGATAGCATGGGAAGGAAAATAGTCCCATAGAATAGCATGGGAAGGAACTTAGTCCCATAAAATAGCATGGGAAGAAGCATAATCCCGTAGAAATGGAACATAGTACTCTACTCTTATAGCCCCCAGAGCACGGAAACGGGTTGTAACTTAAGCCCAAGAGACATATAAGGTTCATATGGAAGAGGTTGTCGTATAAACTTGGAATGGGACTAAAATTTTTAGAAATTGAGTTTTAATTCCCATTTTAAGAGTCAAAAGTGATCTGATGGCAACGAGGCCCCCCCCCACCCCAGCCTCTTTTCCCGAAATGCGTCCAACAAAAATTCTTTATGGCCATTTTGTTCAAAATAGACCAAAGATCATATAACATAACTCCAGGGATAACACATCCGCCCAGAACCCCGGGGCAAGTGTAGTAAATTGTGCCCCGGTGACATATAACATTTTTATAGAAGGGTTGGTCGGATAAACTTCGGAGGGGGCTCATTCGATTTTAAATGGGAATTTCTCCTTTTGAAGAATCAAAAGTTATCAGAAGGAACCCCCCCCCAAGAAAAAAGACCCTTGTTTACCAAAATCCATCCGATTAAAATTTTTAGATATTTGTTTTGTTCAAAATAGTTTAAACTTCAGTTAACGAAAACTCCTAGCTTTTTAAGAGTAATCAAAAGTGATTGGAAGGCATCTACCCTCCTCCCTCTCCCCCTCCCCTTTTTTTAAAAAGCATACCATCAAAATTTTTAATTAGCCATTTTGTTTGAAATAGTCTAACGATCACACGACAGAAACTTCAGGGTCAACCCAAAAGAGAACCCAAGGTAAGGGTTTTAGCTTATGTCCAGGGATATCTAAGGTTTTTGTTTAACAAGTGGTCGTACGGACTTCGGAGGGGACTCAAAATATTAGAAATTAAAAGTTATAGTTCCATTTTTAAGAGTCAAAAGTGATCCGATGGCAACTAGCCTCCCCCAGCGACCTTAAGGCCATAAGGCTCCAATGTTTTTTTTTACCCTAGAGGCACTTCATATGCATGGGATGTTCATATAAATTTTGGAGTTAGCTCACTCAATTGAAAATCGTAAGTAATAACTAATAGTCAAATAATAGTCAAAAGCTATTATTAGGGCATTTTCCCCTCCCCCCACAAACATACACCCTCCTCCCCAAATGCATCCAATCAAAATTATGAGATACTTATTTTTTTCAAAACACTTTATAGATTAAATATAAAACCTCCGGGGTCGACACAACCCCCCAGAGCCTGGAGGCGTGTTGTAAGTTGTGCCCCGGGAGTATGTAAGGTTCTTATGTAAGGTATGGTCATATAAACTTCAGAGGTGGCTCATTTGATTGGAAATTCAAAGTGCAAGTTACCTTTTTAAGATTAAAAATTGTTGGGAGGGCATCTACCCCCCCCCCCCCCCCACTCACAAAAACATCCTGTTTTCCCCAAATGGATTCAATAAAAAAATTTAAGATAGCTATTTCTTATAAATAGTCCAACGATCAGATAACAAATCTTTTTGGTCATCAAAACCCCACAAAAGCCTGGGGAAGGGTTGTGATTTGTGCCCCAGAGGCATATAAGGTTCCTACGGAAGAGTTAAACTTCGGAGGGGACTCATATTCACTAGAAAGTGAAAGTGCTCGTTCTATTTTTGAGTAAAATTTAAGCCTATGATATTTGCCCCCCCAACCAATCCTGTTTTCCCCAAATGAGTCTGATCGAAGTTTTGAGATATTCATTTTGTCCAAAACCGACTTAAGATCAAATTATACAACTCCGGGGTTTACACAGCCCTCCAGAACCCTGGGGAAAATGTTGTAAATTATGCCCCGGGTCATATAAGGTTTTATGGAAGGAATGGTCGTGTAAACCTCGGAGGGGTTTCATTCTATTGGAAATTGAAAGTTCTAGTTTTCTTTTTAAGAGTTGAAAAGGACTGGAGGGTAACTAGCCCATCTGCCGTCTTTGTCCAAATCCATCCAATTGAATTTTTTAGCCTTCAATGTCAACACAACCCCCCAGAGCCACAGGAGCAAGTGTTGTATTTTATGCCGGGGCTTATAAGGCTTTTATGCGAGGGTTTTAGAATAGTTCAAAGATCAGATAAGCCTAACCCCCACCCCTATTCAAAAAACTTATCAACGATATTTCATTCCAAAACTTTAGAGAGCTGACCCTTGGCCCTCCCTGCATGACCCAACCGACCCCTCTCCCCCCAAAAGAAGATTTAACTTATTTAATATATTTTATTCCAAATATTACGGGAACTCACCCCTGCCCCTCCAAGACCCGATACCCATAACCCACCAAAAAAATTTTCAGTGAAAATAATTGGGAGCTGATCTAGGGCCCAACCCCCCCCCCCCCCCAAAAAAAAAAAAAAAAAACAACTTATTAACGATATTTTATTCCAAAAGTCATGTGAATTATGTTTAGTTTTATAAGCTCTTTTCAAAACTGTCAAGACACCAATATTCTTCCTTATAAACAAGAGTTTGATTACTTTCCGTTTCCCTAACGGTCAAAGCATAAGACCTACTTCGTATTTGGTGTTTTACTAGAAAAAATTATATTATAAATATTTTCTTTTGTATTTATTACAACATTGAAAATAAACTGAAAATTGCAGTGGAATCAGGCCAAGATTTATAAAAAGGCCCTGCAGTTTTCACTATCCCGGAAGTTTTGGGGATTTTTCCCGAAAATCTTACAAAGAGGGATCTTACAAAAACGCTTGGGCCTAGAATCGTCAAAGCTTTAAATCTGGCCCTGTGTGAAACAAAATCTTGAGGTGGTCAGCTTTCAGCAATTTATATCCTTAGATTTCAAATATTCAGTTTAATTTTATTAGTTCTTGCGAAATCTTTTAATTTCTTTTGGAATAAAGATTTATGTTGAAATAGGGATTTTTGAAAACTTGAAACTTTGGAAATCAAAAACGAACTGAAATCGATTTAAAACAACTGTCTGTAAAAGACGTTTTTAAAGAAAAGTAAGGTCATATTAAACTTAAGGTCAGAAAAAATGGAAACGTACAATAGTAGTATTATAAACCAATTAATAAATCCTCAAACGAGGAAAGCTTAGATTGAATACGCAAATCAGGCTTAAAACGAACAAAAATATTTTGCTTTTGAAGCATAAATGAAACCAAAAACGAAAAGAAATTAAATATACATTTATGGCAAACATACAGTAAGCACTAAATATACATGAATAAATGAATCATAAAACGACCGAAAATGAAATTGAATATAAAAATCAAACTTGAAACAAACAAAAATCACCACGAACAAGAGTTTTGGGTTTGCCTCATTCTCTCCCTGCGAAAGTCTAAAACCTACTGCATCATTGGCAATGTACTGAAAACTAATTATATTAGAAATATTTTCTTTTGAGCTTATTGCAACATTGAAAAAAACATAAAAATTACAGTAAAATTAAATTTTGAAATAACAAGCTTTCAACAATTAATACCGTTATGTAAGGTTGTCCTACTATCAGGGCTAAAATTTGATAGCGTGTTATAACTAAGGCCTTGGGTAAGAATCGGTACTCAGAATTCAGTACCAACTGATATTTATTATAAAAGAAGATGAAAAGGAAGCTATTCTAATTCTAATTATTTTGAAAACTTCTAAACCTCTACTAGGTCTGATGTCTATGGTCTACTTGTTCATTCCACAAATGTTTATCGAAAAGAAGTTAATTCTAGGCTATCGAAAGTTTCTAATTAAAAGAGTTACACTTGAATAGCTAGTCAAGGCTTGAGTTCTGGGGTATTAAAAATCCCTTAGTTAAAATTATTATTTCTTGGCTGAGCCATGCTAGGAATAGCCTTACTTGATTTTGTTCCAATTTACATTAACCCAAACCAAGAGATTATGTTGTTATTTCTTGTAAGAGAAAGGGTTTGTGTTCCTTGGACCTTTAATAAGCTTTAACTCTAGCAGGGAAAAACTCTTAATTGAATATATTTGGACGTAAAGGTCTGGAGATTCTTAGATTGACATTATTATTCCCTTTTTCCCTAACCTATCTGTATAAACATTGAAGCCACCTTTGTATAAACAGTCGGTACGGGTTTAATGAAATGAAAGAATGATTAAAAGGTGAACAGGGTTCTCCTTCGTATAAACGTCTGAAGACTGTACAAGCGTGAAAGTAATGTTGTTGTCTGATAATTCCAATTTTCTGGATATAAGGTCTTTATAAAGTCAACCTAAGTTCCAAGGAACTCTAGGCTGAAAAAGGGAAGCCCAAAAGGCTCTCCTAACGTTGACTTCTTGTTAAGGTTCCTTCCCCTCTTTGAACCCTCGGTTATTCAAAGCTTCTTCTACAAGTTTTTGAATTTATATTCGGTTGACAGAAATCTTTCAGAAATTTACTTCTTATCCCAGATTTTTATCCTCAAGGGGGAATTCAGACAGAGAGTGGTAGTCTGCCTTAATTACTATGTAAAACACTTACTTGTTGTTAGTTCCAAACAAAAGACTACCCTCTTTCCGTCCCCTAACTATTATTTTAAGCTTTGTCTTATTTTGTCATACTTGTCTCCCATTGGCGAGACACCAGTTCTGATGCAATTCCTCTTTTTTTGTAATAAGTCTTGGTTCAAAAGGTCTCCGCTTTCTCTATCCAAAAACCCTGTTTTTGTTCTATATCTTGTCTTGTGAATATTGTTGCGTAATATTCTAGCCGTTGACCTCTTGATTTTGAAGCGGTCTGGTTTATTTGCATTTTATGGACCTTGTTGAATCAAGGGTATTCTTATTCAAATCTGATTTCACAATTTTAGGTTTGTTTTCCTTACACAAAGAAAATTAATGCTTCGTTACTTTTACCATTACTCAAAAGTCATAGTCTTTACTACTTTTACAATTTAGTCAGGTTATGATGGCTTTCTCACAACCTCCCACACTTAAATTCTTAGTACAGTTATTTTTTCTTAATGAAACCATAACTTTGCTAAGAATCAATTTAATTCAATTTTTTCCTGTTACACAGTTACGTGAAAGCCTTGAGACTTTTGTTTCCTATAGTCTAACCATAGTTTTGAATATTATTCCTATAGAAACTAGTCCTAATAAACAGATAAATGGATTAAAGGTTTTGAGAATAAATTTCCAATAGTTATCTATTTTTATTCCTCTTTCGTCTCTTAAGGAAATATGCATTTTCCTTCGTTCAGCTATGTCAATCTGCGTCTTGGAGTTGTTCTGGAAATATATAGAGATTAAATCTTCAAATTCATTGTCCCATTCATTTTCTATCCCAGCTACGGAGAGATTCACTTTTAGGCTAATTATAGATATGTTTGAAGGTGCCATTTCTTTTGTAATCTGTCCCCTATATATCCTGTTTATTTTTAACATCTCTGCAGTTAGAGAACATTCTTCTGGTAATTCAACTATTGAACTGCCCTTTATATATGCGAATTTACTGTTTTTCTCTGTTTTGCATTTGAAATGTATTCTTATTTCTTCATTGAAAGGAGATGTTATTATATACTTTTCCCTTCCAATTCTTAAGATTAAAATTTTATTTTCCTTTATAATTTTGGTTGCACACACTTTGTTAATTAAAGCACTATTTTGCATGTAGTTTTCTAAACTGCAGGAGTTCATTTGTGTGCTTCTAATAAGAAATTAGTGGTTACATGATAGTGGCGTATACTTTAAGTTACATTCTTCTTCTATATTGTAATCTTCTAAGAAATATCTAGTTTGATCTTTACTCAACCCATATAATATAAACTCGTTTTCAATTTGAAAGCAAAACGAAGTGTTTGACACTGGGAATGAAATGCTGAACATTTCTAACATTCTGAACCCATCTTCTTTGTTGGAGACAGAAAATCACAAATTATTACTATTTTAAGTTAGTGTATGGCTGCATTTTAAGGAGTCTTTTATATAATTCCTACAATTTTTATGCTTTATTTGACGGATATTTTAAATTCTATGGGCAGTGCCTTTTATTTTCAACAATATTCTGAGTCCTATGGACAATGCGATTTAGATTTATCATTGTTCCTTAGATGGTGCCACTACTATATTTTTACCAATATGCATTGGTCACCATTTGTGCTAAGTCACAATTTTCCTGTGGTATCACTTGACCGAATATGAAAGAGTTCATAAGGGAAAATATTATCTAATATTATCTCTAAGAGTGGGGTAATTAACGCTAATTTTATCTCTTCTCAAACAGAGTTCATATTTATTTACTGCCACTTCAACCTGGTACTACATATATACAAAGACACAATATTGTCCTAATTTATTTAAGGTTTTGACAGCTTCCGTCTTGCCCCCCCCCCAAAAGGACTTGAATGCAGGAGACGTATGACTCCATTAACTATTTTTTTATAGGATGATCTTAAACTGACGTCTTTTTTTCTGGTCAGAATTATCCAGTTTATACAATAAGCCATTCACGGGAACCAAATGGAGATCCCCTAACCTTTTCCTAAGAAATGGGATTTCCTTTCTTTCATAAATTCGAAATTTTTGGCTCTGAGCTTTACCCAAAATGTCAAATCTTGGAAATATTTCGATATCCTGGTTACTTTAGAAGCCATTTCAGTAATTTGCTAGCTTTCTTTTTCTAAATTTTTAGCCTGGGAGACTCCAATCCAGGTTCATGATCATGAATACTATGTGAGCATATACATATGCAGCCTTTGTGCGCTGGGATACAACCCATTTTCACTTCCCTATGGATGCAAACCCTATTCGCTTCCTTAAGAGGTAGACGCAACCCTTTTTTGCATCCTTAAGAGGTAGACGCAACTCTTTTTGCATCCTTGAGAGGTGTCCTCTCAACCTCCCTCTGAAGTACATGACTCCCTGTTATGACATGTCCGCGACTCCTAGTCACGCTAGTTCTACTCCTAACGGTTAGCCTATATCTACAAAACTACGGAATCTGAGCCTGTGCCTTCCAGTGGTTCTCTAACCCTCGCTTGGAGGCCGCAGGGTTTTTGGCGAAAATTGCCCTAAAAATTTTCTTGGGGTTGGTTTATAGGTGCTGGGGCTAAATAATATTTTGCTTTGTGTCTTTTTCAACACAGCAGATACAGGTTGGGGGTTTTTCACATTCCGATTGTCTATGTGGACCCCCTCAAGTCCAGCATTTTATGCGAGTGTTTTTTCTTTCACTAAATTTATTCCTGGAATAATTACTCCTAGTTGGTCTTGACCTATCTATTCTTAAATACCTAGACTCTTCACAGTTCAAACATTACTTTGGGTTATTTTTATATTCTACTCTGTGGTTAACTCCAGGTTCTTTAGTGGAATTCCTGTCTCTTGAGCCTGCTACCGCTGCTCCCAATGACACATCCGAGAAGTCCCTATATATTAAATCTATTGCTTCGAATATTTTTGCAAGTGCTAATAATTCATCCTGGTCGTCTGAGACTTTAGATTTTTCCAGTACTCTTCTTCCAATGGAAGGGAGCATGCCACTCTTAAAAATATTCATCATAATGTCATTTGCTCTTATACCAGGATAATTTTTTGTATAGTCTATTGCCTTTCCCCTGATCCGGGAGTAAAATTGGTGTACTATCTCAGATGGTCTTTGTTTCTCGGAGAGTAGTTCTTGTAGTTTTTGTGTGGCTGGTTTTTCATGTAAAAAGGCTTCTTTTAGAAGTTTTTCTAAATGGTCTAAATCTTTTATTTTAGGAATTTCTAAGCTTGTTTCGAATCTTTGTATTTCTCCTCGTGTATAACAAATAGCTTGATTTATCATAGCGTTATCGTCTTTCCCTAAACTCCTTTGTATTTGTTTAAGGGTGGTAATCCATGAATGGATTTCATTTGGATATGTCAGTTACGGAATGGGAGGCGCTTGCTCCACAAATAGGTTTTGAAGCCTACTTGTGACTGTGGCCTCTCTGTATTACCCTTCTAGAGGATTTATTCTAGTTTGTGCGTTCTCTTCTACTCTTAATCTCTCCTCTTGCGCTTGTCGTAGTGCAATTTCTAACTCTTTAATTTTGTTTTCTTTTGAACTCACAATCAGTTGCCCCTACTATCAGGGCTAAAATTTGGTAGCGTGTTATAACTGAGGCTTTGGGTAAGAATTGGTACTCAGAATTTAGTGGCAACTGATATTTATTATAAAAGAAGATAAAAAGGAAAATATTCTAATTCTAATTATTTTGAATACTTCTAAACTTCTTCTAGGTCTGATGTTTATGGTCTACTTGTTCAGTCCGCAAATATTTACCGAAAAGAAAAGGATTAAGTTAATTCTAAGCTATCGAATGTTTCTAATTAAAAGAGTTACACTTGAAAAGCTAGTCAAGGCTTGAGTTCTGGGGTATTAAAAATCCTTTACTTCAAATTATTGTTTCTTGGCCTAGCCAAGCTAGGAATAACCGTACTTGGTTTTGTTCCAATTTACATTAACCCAAACCAAGAGATCCTATTGTTATTTCTTGTAAGAAAAAGGTTATGTGTTCCTTGGACCTTTAATAAGCTTTAACTTTAGCATGGAAAAACTCTTAATTGAATATATCTGGATATAAAGGTCTGGAAATTTTTAGATTGACAATATTATTTTCTTTTCCCCCAACCTATCTGTATAAACATTGAGGCCACCTTTGTATAAACAGTCGGTACGGGTCTAATGAAATGAAAGAATGATTAAAAATGGAAAAGGGTTCTCCTTCGTGTAAACATCTGAAGACTGCACAAGGGGGAAAGTAAAGTTGCTGTCCAATAATTCCAATTTTCTGGATTTAAAGTCTTTATAAAGTCAAGCTAAGTTCCATGAAACTCTAGGCTGAAAAAAGGAAGCATAAAAGCCTCTCCTTACGTTGACTTCTTGGTTAAGGTTCCTTTACCTCTTTAAACCCTCGGTTATTCGAAGCTTCTTCTACAAGTTTTGAATTTATATTCGGGTGACAGAAATCTTTCAGAAATTTACTTCTTATCTCAAATTTTCATCTTCAAGGGGGAATTCAGACAGACAGTGGTTTCCTACCTTAACTACAAAGTAAAAACTTATTCGTTATTAGTTCCAAAAGAGACTACCCTCTTTCCGTCCCCTAACCATTATGTTAAGCTTTGTCTTACTTTGTCATACTTGTCTCCCATTGGCAACAGACCAGTTCTGATGTACTTTATCTTTTTTTGTAATAATTCTTTGTTCAAAATGTTGGCTTCCGCTTTCCTTATTCAAAAACTCTGTTTTTGTTCTAAATCTTGTCATGTGATTATTGTAGCGTAATATTCTAGCCGTTGACCTCACAATTTTGAAGCGGTCCGGTTTATTTGCATTTTATGAACCTTGTTGAATCAAGGGTATTCTTATTCAAATCTGATTTCACAATGTTAGGTTTGTTTTCCTTACACAAAGAGAATTAATGCTTCGTTACTTTTACCATTATCCAAAAGTCTTTGCTATTTTTACTATTTAGTCAGGTTATGATGGCTTTCTCACAATTATATATCAAATATTCAGTTTAATTTTATTTATTATTTTCAAGACAAATATAGTTCCACTACAAACAAGATTTGGGTTACTGCCCCCTTCCATAATATGAGCATTAAACCTGTTATTTAAAGTATCAAACCTAGATTCAGTTTGATTTTATTTGTACTTTCAAAGGCTGTTCAAGAAACGTTTTCAGTTTTACACAGCTTTAACACAGAATTAACAGAGCTTTTCCCTGAACATCTAAAATACTCTATCAACTGATTCAGAGTGGTATTGTCGAAACCTTCTTCTGTTAAATGAGAGAAAATGCCAGTATATACTATTTTTACGAGGCGGTTCAGTCAATTCTGATGTTTTTTCTCTTTATTTTAATAATTTGGAACTAAAATGGGTACAACAGTTTAGACATTTTGGGATAATTATTGATGAAAAGATGTAGTTCCATGAACATGTTAAAACTCTATCGGTAAAAGTTTCTAGGAATGTTGGGATTCTGTGCCGTCTCTGCCATGTTTTTCAGTTAATATACTTAAATCAATTTACTTTTCTCTGTCCACACTTTTTTTCTATATTGTGTTTCAGTGTGGGCATCAACTTTTCTTTCAGTTTATAAACCCCTTCAAATTTTACAAAACAATATCAATAAGGATACTTTTTCAGATTGATTATAGGTCTAATGTTACTCATCTTTTTGGTTTAGCTGGAATTTTTTCTTTACATCAACTTCATTTCATTGCAATATCCCAGATATGTCACAATTACGTTTTTTGCCAGTTAGTATCATATTTCTATGGAATTTTCCCTCTTAACTTACAGTATCATTCATAACCAACATCACTTAGGTTCAATTCCTCACAAGACTTTCGGCGGACAACTAGAGCAGGATTTAGTATGAGGTACATTGGTCCGAAGGTGAGGAGTTCTATTCCCCTGGATATTAGAGAGTGCGCTGATTACCAGCAGTTTCGAAGAATGGTGAGGATGTTTATCTCTGAGTTTTGACTTTGGTTTTATTTACCTTATTTGTGTTTGGGCAGTTATCCAAGAGGCTTGTTGTTTTTTTTTTTTTTTGTTTCTTTTCGTTTTCATTTAAATTGCTAAAGGTGTTTAAAAATTTTTTTTAATTTTTAATTTGGTCAATTATTCCACTAGGCATGTTCGCAGGTGTATTTTTTACTATTATGTATATTTCATAAATAAAAACTATCTATCTATCTATCAGTAGCGCACCAATTACCACACAAACAATTGTTTGTGATGATTTTCGTTCATTTCAAGCTTGTTTTGCACATTCAATTTAAGTTTCGTTTTAATTAATATTAATTTATACATTTATATTAGTACCTATAGTATATTTGTTTGCTAGGATTGTTTGTTTAATTGCTGTTCGTTCTGGGTTTCATTTACACCTCAATAGCAAAATATTTTTGTTCTTTTCAAGCTTGATTTGCATATTTAATTTAAGTTTCACTCGTTTTAAGATATATTTATTCATTTATATTAGTATTTATTGTATGTTTGTTTGCTATGACGGTTTATTTAATTACTGTTTGTTTTGGATTTCATTTATACTTCAAAAGCAAAATATATTTTGCATAGTCAATTAAAGCTTTCCTTGTTTTAAAATTTATTAATTTGTTTAAGTTTCAAATTTTTCAAAATTCCCTATTTAAAAATAATTCTTTATTCCAAAACAAATTAACAGCTTTGGCAAGAACTAATAAAATTAAACAGAATACTTGACATATAATAACCTATATAATAATCATTGACAAAACATAATAGATATATATTATATTAAGAAATATATAATTGTCCATAAGGAATAATTCCAATAAACTCAACTTCAAATTAAATATTCACCCTCTTGGGCCATTCTTAGGTCTATTCATACCTGAAAATTTCTGATTTCTAAGTTTTTTTTTGTTGGGGGGAGAGGGGGGGTCAAATTAAGAAGCTGTTAGGGGAAAATGCTATTTCAGTCAGTTTTGACATGTTTAATCGTGAAAATAAATTCCTCCCACCAGAAGAAAAAGTACACATTCTTGGGCTGTTTGGACATGAGACCAGCTGGAAAGTTTTTAGGCTAGGGGCCACTTTGGTCCCGGGGTCTTGCAGAACAGATATATTTGTACTAATCCGGGCCAAACCACTTAAAAAAACTAAAACAACTTTGAATTCAACTGCACAAAATATATTCTGTATTATTAGTTTGAATCTAGTGTTTTCAGTAAATTAATATTCTACACAAGGCCTTAACAAGTTCTTAAACTATGGGTGTCACCCCCAAATGGAGTCAAATAGCATAACTCTGAAGTAGAGAGAGATTTTAATGTTAAATGTTTAAATAGACGATTTTATAACATCTAGATGTGTATTTTTGCAGAAATACTCTCACAAACCTGCGCTCAAAAAAATTTTGGAATGCACACATACGGGTTCAGCAAGACCATGATTCAACAACACTGACAGTAATAAAAACTACTCGCAGTGTTTTTATATCGGCTAATTTCTCCCGTACTGAATTATTTTGATGGTAAATGGTGATAATTTTTTTATATATGCCCCGGCTTAAATCTTGGCTAATTTTATTGTGAACTGGCTTCTTTTTTGAGGTAAATTGCTTTCTCCGAAAAAAATCAAGTTCTTCGGACGTTCATAAATAATTTGAATCAATTAATTTTTACGTCACATAACAAAGCTGTGCTCTCTGTGTGCTCGAAAGGCAGAAAAAGGGCGAACTAAAGGTTTTTGTTTGTTAATTCTTCTAATAGGTTCGGGATTATGTTGTCGGAAATTGAGTTTGGCGCTGTACAATTATTTCTCAAGACTGTGACTTATTTTTGTACCTTCTGGCAACACTTTGACGTTTGTGACATATGTATATGTTATCTTGTATATTTATTTGATTTTGGGATCATAATAACTTTTAGCCATGGATAAATGGTTCAACTTATATAAGAATGAAACTGACGCAGAAAATAATGCTTCAAACTCTGTTCAGTCAGGAAAAAATACTGAAAAAAAATTAATGTACAAAAAAGGAAAAATGATGGGAGATTTCTTCAATTTTGTTTTACATTTAAAAATTGTAACGGAAATGAACAACCCCTTTGTTTGATTAGCAAGAAATTCTAGGCTCCATAGAGACTTAAATCTTAAAATAACTATATCTTGAATCAAAATTTGGTTTTATGCCAATAAACCAAAATAATAGTTTGAAAGACTGTATAAATCTTTAAACAAAGCAAAAAAAATCTTTCAAAAATTAATGACAATTAATGAAAGTGTTTATAAACGTCACATGAAGTGTCATACTGTATTGCTAAGTAAAAATATTGTTTACCATTCGAGAAGATCTTGTAATTACGTGCTCCTATTTTTAAAAAAAATCAAAGAAATACTAGATGAAAGTAAATTTGCCAATGATATTTTAAAAAAATCTTTGTCAAACGATACCGTCTTGAATAGAACTTCTGATATTAACAAGGACCTACTAATGCAAATTGTTTCAAAAATTTTAATACTGAAGGTTTCGAACGAAAAAATTGCTGTTTAATATATGCAGATGGTGTAAGATGCACAGATGGGGCAAAAATATTGGTTTTTAAATCTTTTTTAAGCTGCTCATTCTAATCGTTTAAATTTTACTTACAGCCTTATTCTCCAAGAGGTCCTTTCAGCAAAAAAATATAGCACCAGAAATAAACGATGTGCATCAGGATGCTGTTAAGATTATAAATTTTATTAAGAGCCATGCCCTTAACAGCCGTTTATTTTCAAAGCTCTGTAAGGATACAGATTCCAACTAAACAACTTTATTATTGCACGTGGAAGTAAAATGGTTGTAAAGAGGTTGAAGTTTAAGAATATTATTGTTATTAAAAGTTGGAATTGAAATATTTTCAAACCAAACGAAAATGTTTCAAAATGACTCATGACTACCCAAGATGTTTTATTTGTCAATGCAAAATTAAACAGTCTCAACTTGTATCACCAAAAAAATGCTGTACATATACATTAAAAGATAAAACTGAAAATTAAAATAAAGCATCAACATTTGGTAAGTATGGTAGAAAAAAAGAATCATTTGAAATGTTTTCCAGTGTCGACTATTTTATAACCGAGAGAAATAATTCTAAAGCGTGCATTGCAAAAATTATTGTAGATCACTTAATAGCGCTAGAAGCCCAGTTCATATTGCAGATTAAATATTGATTTCAAAAGGGTAGCCTGGATTAAAAGACTATTCCATATTGGCTGAAATGATCTTAACATGTCACTTAGAGCTCAAGAGGAATTTGCTGAATCAGAACTTGAACCACCCAAAATCGCTGATATAGTAAAAAAAAATCAAAAAAGAACTTATGATAGACTACACAAACGGTTTGGCAAACACCTGTACATTGGAATTAGATGAAACAAAAGTTATATCTTAAGATTAAGTCATTTTGTCCTATGAAATAGTATCCAATACATTTCAATCAATAAAAAACAATGTTTCAGATATTCCTGCAATGTTAGAATATTTGGGCTGTAATTCCGGGCTGTCGTATTTGAATTTTTATGGTCCTGAATTGCTAGGTAAATTGAGCAAGCGAATATCTTCAAGTTTTGGTGACAAAAGACTGCTTTAAAAAGGAAAGGGCTTCTAAAGGTCACCTGGTAAAGCGTCTTCAACTTCTAAAACAAATTTTAAATTGAACAGACATAGAAAAATTTAACGGTGAAACTTACTAAACAAATCTGACGGCTTTTTCTTTTCAGTTACGAGTAAAAATGTAAATATACAGACATTATATGTAATATACAGACATAAAATTATATGTATATTCTGATTTTTCACAAATAATTTCTAAAATCTGTTTTTATCAAGCAAATGAAAACCTGAAATATTCAACAAAACTCATTAACATAGAACGAACAAAACATGAAATTCATAAAACAAAATTCATAAAACCAAATTTATAAGAAAAAAATTCATAGCATAGACCTAATAGCTGAATGAGTGTATATTTAAGATAACCTACTAAATTGAAAAAAATAAATATGGAATAGAAAACTTTAACAAAAAAAACATTTTACAGCTTAATAATAAAAAAAAATGACCCAATTACAGAGAAAAAACACCAATCAATTGGGAGTTTTCTGTATAAGGTCACAAACAAAAAAACACAAACTATAGTTTCCAAAAGTTTAATGACTGAATTCAACTAACTTTATTCCTCTCTTACATGTCTTATAACTTGATATTCCCATCTGAAGCTACATGACTACCCCTACTTTGGTGGTTATATATCATTCGTCATACCTGCATACGGAAAAAATTGACTGAAAAATTATCGACAGGATGATTACCATTTTAAGATTGCTTAAACTGGTGGGAACCACTTATGACAAGATCTAAATTTGCCTTCAACTATTCTTACTTTTTAATCAAAATAGTGTTTCAGCATCTATGCCAACGCTATTATGAAAGCAATTTCACCTTTTTATTAAAACTCTTTAATTATGTTTGAAGACGATATACTAGTATGAAAAAAAGCAAACAATATCCCTATTCAATAGATTTTCTATATACCATGGTTGCAGTGGCGGCTGTAAGCTAAGACAGAGTACACAGATATTGTAATAGGCTGAAACATTTTAAAATGACGTCGATTTGAAACAAAAATTAACCAGAAATTTACCGCCCAGCCTTCTCTAATGGTTCCTCTCTAATCTTTTTTAAGCAACCTAATAAAGATAAACCGAACTCCATTGTTACCAAATATTTATAAATACGTTTTGAAAAAAATTAATTTCTTTTAATGCAGTAAAAATTTTTGAAGAATTTCCTGATATTGTAGACAATATGTTAAACAAAACATTATATTTTATATGTAGCCTTACCATATGAGAATTAAGATAAGAGACTGAAACCAATCATTCTGCCAAGGCGAACCTGGAATAAAAATAATTGGTTTCGGAAACGTAAATCACAGAATATTATATATTAATCTATAAATTAAATTAACTACAGATCTTCAATTCTTTTAATGTCCTTCCATATTCTAAAATCTGTATATTCTGTTAAAATCTGTTTCTTAATTCTAAAATTGATACCATACATATTTACATGGTCCAACCTTCTTAATGTTATCCCTCTAAGCCTCTTTAGAAACCTACTAAAGATAAACCAAACCCCAATGCGACCAAAAAAAACACACTTCAAAATAAAAAGTTGTCACTCGTTTCTTTTAAACGTTAAAAAAAAAATTCAATTCGGTAAATTACTGGCCCTGTGTCATATTGTTGCAGGGTATTTATATTTGAATAAATATTAATACCCCACTTGAATTATTTTTTCCTTAAACTGCGTGTATTTTTATTTTTATGTAAAGATCTGCAATTTCAGACACTAATGAACTTAAACTATCTATTTAAAAAAAATAGTGGATACGGAGCAAGCAAAATCAAAGTCAGAAAAGCAAGCAAAAAAATATCTCAAAAAAAAGAAAAACAAGCAAAAAAGTAAGAAAAATATACCAAAAACACTGTACATATATTTAAACAAGTGAGACAGAGAGGCAACTATTTACGCCTCCCTTAGCAACAAAGGAAAATAAAAAAGAAAATATACTTCAATAGCTCTCTGGGAGCACAGAGGAAAAGGAAGCAAGAAAGAAAGAAGAAATAAGAGAAGAAAAAAAAAAAATTGACTCACGGAGATGGAGATGGGATTTACGAAATAAATTATAAATAAATCAATAATACATTCAATTATTTGGCAATCTTTGGCAATTGAATACATTGAATTATATTTTTTGGCAGAAGGTAATATCTTAAACGGAGTTTTTATTGCTTATTTCTAACAAACAGGAAAGGAAATTTATTCCAACCATGGTCCTGCAAATTTTCAACCAAACTTTTCACGCTTTAGAAAAAATTATCTCTGGTTGGATTTTTGGAAACTATATGCCCAAATTCAGGGGAACATTTGTAGCAAATCAAGAATATCGAGAAATAAAAAGATGTTTTAGTTTGAAACAAATTTTTTGTCTTCCTAGGGTGTGTTAAAATGGTCTAGGATGCTTACTGATTTATTTTGAACAATTTGGAGACCTTGTAAATATGAAAGCAAAGTCAACATCGATCCTACTACTACTAAGAACTCACCGCAGCACCAAGCTGCCTGACGCCAACACAGCTACGCACTCTTTTTCTCCATCCCATTCTATTCTAAGCCTCCTTCTTCAAACCCTCCCAGGAAGGTCCCATTTCCTTTAAGCCTTTCTTTATGACATCGTCTCACCCCAGAGAAGGCCCTATGACGCTGGTAAAACTGGGAATATTGAAGTTTTTCCGTCGCTTGATATACGCTGGTAATTTATTGAACACATTTGAGCTTATCATATTACCTGTCGCGTCGGAATCTATTAGTGCTTTGAAGTAAATATTTGCAACAATAAAGTCATTAAATATAGGTAATATATCATTATTTTCACTTAATGAAGATACTACTACTAGATGGGACCTATAAAAAATACTGGCCTCGAGGGTCTCTGTTAATTGTCTTGGAGGCCTGATTCGTTTCCCTCTGCATTGATTTGATAAGTCGGTGTTCTAGTTTGGAGTTCAGTTGGAACTTTACTAGCTAGCAAATTGACGTTTGACTGTCGTGATTGCCAAGTATTGTTACGCGGGTTGGAATTCATTGCCCCAACGACCAGTGGCATTTGTTCATTTCGCATTGTCGCAAAATTTCCCGACGGAGAAAAATTTATTCTATTATTTCCTGTATTCCTATTAAATCTAGTAAGAAATACACTTCTTGCACTATACTGGTAAGTGTTTTGCCGAGTATTTGGGTTGGGAAAACGATAGTTATTTTGTCAGTTGGGGGGAGGGTTTTTATACGTTAAGCCCTGTTGGTTGGGGTTGCGGAGTATACCTTTATAACTTCCTGACCCATGGGCGTTTAAGTTTTTTATACCGAACAACCGGTTACTATATTTGGGGGTTGCTGGTACATAGTTGTCTCTAGAACGGCACTCTCTGGTACTATGGCCTGGTCGATTACGTGCAAAGCATATAATTTAAGATGAATTATTTGGGCAATTTGTCGTATTGGTAGATACGAAGCGTACGGTTCTCTGCCTCGTGGGGGTTGAAGGCGTAATTTGATTCTGTTTTGGGGAATTCTCCCTTGAAAAATATGTGGGGAAAACCTCTCGTCATCGTCTTGGTGTCTATTCTCCTACTTTATTTATTTTTGACTTATTGTAGTTTGCCAAAATCGTATCAACTTCTACTATTCTTCTTGAACTCATCCACTTCTTGAACTGCCAAGTCCACTGTTGGAATATCCTTAGATAATATCATTCGATATAGTTTTGGGCTAAGCGCTTGTGAGAAGGCATGTAGTACAATTTTATCATATAAACTACCAGATTATTTTCCAAATTTTGCCTTTGTCGAGACCCTTACATAATGTTGATATTCCCTGACATTTTGTGTTTGATTAAAATATACTGTCCTGTTTTTTAATTTTTGTGTTTAACTAGTTTCAATGAATCTCTCTTAGAACGCTTTTAGCAAGTTTTCTACACCGTTGATTGGGAGGTTACTATCTTTGCCTATGGTGTTTTCGATTTTTTCAGATATGTCAAAGCTTGCCCTTTTAATCTCATGAGAAGTATGCCCACCGGTGTTTTTAAGTCGGTTTTGGTTGTTTCTACAAATTTTTTTAGTTGAATACTAAATTTTTCTACATCTGAGTCTCCATTGTATAGGGGAAGATATTTGGAAATTTCCACTGTTTTGGCAATAAGTTTTTGCTTTAACAATTGTTCGTTTGGATCCAACGACATATTGGAAATTTTTTCAAAAAGCTCTATGACAGTATAAATTAGGTACTTTTGAGTTTTTCAGACACTTTTAAATTTTACTTAGCTTATGAGGAAATGTCCTACTTTTTATCTCCTATGCGAGATGTTCTCAGAGGTGCCCTATTTGTATTTAGCTTACAGACTTTAGGCCTAAAAAATGTGGCACTTTCTCTATGTATGTGTAGTATCTCTCAGTAAATTGAATTTTTTTTATGAAAAAATGTTTAGTCCTTGTGCTTTTCTCCTTTAAAACAGAGCCGTGCCAATTCTAACGGGGGGTTATGAATGTCATAAATTAATGGGGTTACTACTCATTACCTGTACATTAGATCATAAGGATCAGATTCCTTATGGAGCGCTTTGGAGACACAAACGACTAATATTCTGAAAAATACTAACATGAAGATATATAAATAAGAAAGTAATGGATTTAATTTTACTCACATAATAGTAACAGAGCTATATACGTGAACGTTAAATATAAGGGCACTTCATGTACTGGTACAGGTAATATGATATATAGCACACGAATGTTATTACATCAAGTCCGAACTAGTCTCACAATAGACTTGGAAATAACTGCAGAAAGTCAGAAACTAAGTTTTTCATATGCTCAAAAAACCGTCTGAGAGAAGGGACTTCCTGACAATTCACTGCTGGGAATCGACTGCTCACAGCCTAAAAATTGACTCCAATCCTAGCTACAAATCCTAAGTATTATACTTTTTGAGTTTTCCCATGGTTACATTAGGGTGTCACTTGAGATGTAAGGCCTGTATTTCTACCGGACCAAATTGTTCTCGCATACCCCCTTGCTTTTTTTCCTTTGGGGTATTGCTTAACCTTTTGCGTGGGATATTTGACTTCATGATATTTATGCGTTACATATCTTTTAAAAATTTCTCTAGCGGTAATGCAAAGAGATAAGATAGCTTTCTCGGCAGTGAAAGGAATTTCACACCTCACGCGTGGGTTTTGCAAAGCTAAGGTATTACAAATGTTTTCTTTGTCGTCATTAAAGGGAATTCCAAACCTTATGTTCAGGATTTACCAGACTAAATATAACAAATGTTTCTTTTGTCGGTACTCAAAGGAATTTCACACCTTGCGTGTGTAGCTTTTTAAACTAAGTATAACAAATGTTTAATAGTTTCTCAATCGGTGTTACAAAGAGATAACAAGTCTTTGTCGGATTTAAAGGAATTTGAAACCTCGCCTGTGGTTATTGCAAACTAAGAAGAACAAATGTTGAGGAAACTTTAAACTATATATTAGAATGGCTTTGTTGAGATTCGTTTGAACTACCGCTGCTAGCAGTGGTAGCTAGCAACCTAGTCAAAGACGATCACGTCAAATATTAAGAAATATAATAACCCATAACTCCTAAGAATATACTCAGGTCAAAACAAAAAATACACCATCAGAACCTCCTTGTTTGAAGCCCTTGTATAGAAATTTTAAATTAAAGAACGAGGTGGAGCCCATAGTAACTGAAGTAATAAAATGAATCATTGTATAGATAATTATTAAATTTTATTCCTTTAAAAATCATCAGAAGTAGAAATTTCCCAGCCCGGGACACAAACTCGAGCCAAGTGGGTGAGAGCCAGCTATCCAAATTTCTAGAACATTTAGGATATATTAAAATATCTGTTTGATATAGTTTGTATTAAAGATGACGTAAGGTGCTACATTCGGGTAGCAGTTGTAGCTATTAACATAGTAAGAGACGGTCACGTCCAATTCTGAAATATATAATAACCCATAGCTCCTAAATATAGAGTTAGATCAAAACAAGAAGTACACTATTAGAACCGTTTTGTCCGAAACCCCTATTTAGAAAACTTAACTTCCCTTGGCTTGTACAACAAAGGAAATTTATTCGCTTGAAAATCAAGAAAAGTGACTGCAACCAGGATATTCTGCATCGAGGGCAATTTTTCCTTTTTTCTTTCTTCAGCTAGCTAAGTACTGGAAAATCAAAGACAGCTGTTTAATAGCTCATTTTAGAGGAAATTGATAGGGTTAAAAACCTTTTGTAATTATAAAAATTATTTTAATATGCAATCATTTTTTACGAAAAAACTGCATTTTCACGGCAAAGAATGATGTATGCCTTCATAGTCATAGGTGATTAATCATCATAAAAGAGAGCTGTGTAATGGCTCATTTTGAAGGAAATTGTTATATATAAAATATTTTGTAATTAACAAAAATTAAAATAAGGAACGAATTCTAACCTATAATACTAACTGAAAGGTGTTTATTATTGTGTTGAGCAGTTTTTTTTAATAACTAGCGAACTATTCCCTATACTAACTTGTAAAGGCAACTAAACTATATTAGAGGCTTGTGCAGTTATATTTAAAGTCAATATATTAAAAATTACCTCCAATGGAGAATCAAACCCCTGTCACCTGCGTGACAAGTGGGTATGCTTACAATTGTAATCTTGGAGACTTATGAAAAATAAGTTACATATAATACATCATAACAAATTCGCTAATATACAAAAATATATATATAAGAAATCGGTCTGGTTAATTATAGGTGGGGATCAAGCAAGTTTTGTTGGTATCATGGCTATAAAGATGGTTGAAACTTAATAAAGAACAAACCATAGCACATATTAAGTTTAGTTCGATTCCTCATTCTCTGAACTTCGTTTTTACTATTCCAAATAAGAAAAAGCCATAGGCTTTTTCCTGTTGGTATTTTTATTAAATTATAATAAAGAACAAACTCTGTGATGTTAATTCAACCGAACAAAGAATTTATAGCGGTGTCGGAAAATTCGTGGTGCGAAGCACCACGTTTCTATAAAAAAACACTTTTTCTATTCCAAAAGGCTTATTTTAAAGATTTGGTCTGAAAAGGGTTTATGTATGTAGAAAAAATATCTTTGAATCTAAGTGTTTGATTAGAAGTTTAACATTTTATCAGAAAAGGGTTCAAAACTCTGATTTTCTTAAATTGGAGTGTTTTCACCTATAAATTCGACAGAACAAAAAAGTTACCCGTTTTTGACGGAAGTCGGAGCCCAATTCGACCCCCTGTCGAAATACTTGGGGAATGCTTGTGGTTGGATCCAGGTGGATTCAAAATGCCTATTCTTTTCTTTTTATTTCTTCGTTCCTCTTCAACTTTCTTAATTGTGTAAATGTATAAAATACTATTCAGATAATGGAAGCAAAAAACTGAAAAAATTGCCTAAAATATAACGACAAAATGGGATAATCATAGGGAGTGTGATTGTGTGGCCTAGGTCTCTACAATATAACGTGTGATATAGTAGTGTGATAGAGGTCTATTTATAAACGGTATCTGGAATGACCCTCTTTCTCTCAGCTTTAATGGTCCAGCAAAGCTTTCTTTGTTGTTCACAGATAAAGTGCTGTCAACATTTGGCCATTTCAATTTTAATCTACCACTTTAATCCACTTTTAAAATTTTTAGTTTTAACTATCCTTTGTCTGGAAAGCCTAAAACTATTAAAATATACATGTCGTACTTAAGATTATCAGAAGTTTGTGACAACCATGAGTTTAAGATGTTAATTTACCATTTTGGGTGGGATAGGAATTCCACGCTAATTAGGGAGGGATTCAGGAAAAATATTTTGTATTTTGCAGCTTAGGAACTACTTAAAAGAAAACATTAATAAAATTTACTAAGAATAGGTTAACTTCAAATTTACTCAATGATAAATGAGTTAGAGTGTTTTGATCAACCAAGGAAAATATTTAAAAATATGAGCATACCACAAGGCCAAGCAGCAGCTCCTCGGATAATTGAGAAGTAAAACTACGATAAGAAACCTTTTTTCAATGTTTTTTATCACATAAAATATTATTACAAATAATAAAAATCAAAATTTTTTGTTATTGAGAAATTACCCTAAATTTGACAACTATGTTTTTGTCAGAGGATATTTGAATTTCGACACCAATTGTTTTCCATCAGTTTTACATGTTCAGTGACAGAGTCACCTGTTTTTCGACAGGGCCTGTTGTTGCCTGTCGAAAATTTTGACAAGGTCACTACAAGATAATCTCAAAAGAAATGAATCTTATAATTAAAGTAAGTATCTACAATTGAATTCGGCCGAAGAAAAATTTTTATTCGGTCTGGTATTCTAAAACATCAGACAAGAACTTTTGACACTTAAAACATAGTTTCATCAATATAATATTAGCTGCCATTTTAACTTAATTTTATCAAGAAAAAGAGAATATGGCTGCATTTTAGAAAATATGAGATATATCTTGATTCATTATTACGGATCCCACCTTTTAGTGCCAAAAAATGACTAAGTAATGCCAGTTTGAACACTAAATAGCTAATAAATACTCGGGAGCTCATTTTGAGTGGAAAACAGGAAACTGATTGAATTTAATATGTTTTTTCTTATCTAGGTGCATCGGATATAGCTTCCACATTTTGCATTGTCAAAATATAACGATGGCTTCAAGAGATAGTGTTCCAAATCACGACTAAGCAGAGTTATTCTATTTTGAAGGAAAAATTTAACAGTGGTTTCCAAATTTCACTGTCGAATCATCGGGGCCTTTACGCTATATTGCTTTACCCACAACTGTACCGTGAGTAAAATGTGATATATTTAAAATACAAAAAATAAAATTCCTTTTTCTAAAGATAATTCCGACAGAAACTAAACGTCCCCTAATTGAGTTCAAATACCGTTTCCAAGAGTCCAAATTCTTAATCAGCAAAAAGTGAAATTGCATTTTAGCTTCAGTCAATGACGCTAGACGGTTTTGAATTTCGCTAAAAACCCAAATACTCACCAAAGCCAATATAATGCGAGAATGGTATATAGAAATCTTGAAAATTTACCGACGGGAAATGAAATTTTTTCAAGCCGACGGCAAATAGTTAATTGGCCGACGGGAAATGAAAACTTTTCAAGCCAATGACATTTGCATTTGACACCAGCACCCGGCACTGGCACAAGAAATCTAAACTATCGTAATAATACCTGGCAAAATCGACAAACAAATGTCAATCGATTAGATATGCCCACGAAATCTCACATGTCTGAATCTCTACTGCAGACACCGGCGTATGAAACAAATCCACGGGGAAACACGTCAGGCCCCTCAGAAATGTGAAGTGGACTCAGAGGGTACCTAGAATGTTTTATAGGTCAAAACCGATAGTAGTACCGTCTTGTAGTGATAATAATAATAATAAGTTACCTATATTTAATGATTTTTGTGTGGAAAATATTTAATTTAAGGCTTTAATTGACTCTGTTGATACCGCGAACATCATAAACTCATGTACATTTAAGATGTTGCCACCGCATATTAGGCAACAAAGAAATTTTAATAATCCCAATTTAAATAGCGTGACAGGGCATAAATTGGATGCTAAAGGTTCAATTCACCTAAACATAAAAAGGGATAATAGAGTCTTTCCGACAAATTTTATAATATGCGATAACTTTCCGTATGCAGCCATTATCGGCGCAATATTTTTAGGTCTAATAGAGTACTATTAGACGTGGCAAACGAAAGGCCTTTCTACCCGGCTAAGGTAGGGGAAGGAGTTTCTACCTTAAGAAATCGTAGCAGAGGTTACGAAGACAACGTAACAATAAACAAAGTCTCTGGCGGTATAATGCAGCAATCTTTTGAACCTCATGTCTCCCAAGGAGGACATGGCATAATCAGAAATATCTTCAATTATTCTGAGTGACATTGCAGAAATGATGAAAATTTAAACAATAAGTGTATTGAATCTGAAAAAACAAAAATAGGAGATATGCGACAGTACAGGTCAAATGAAATCAAGAAAATAGTGGAATTATGGAAAAAAGTAGTGAACCCCAATGCAGTTCAGACACAGCCAATGTTATTGGCAGATAGTGCCTGCCTAAATTTAATAGACAATGAAAATAAAGAAAAATATTATGGATCCGCAATACGGAAAACAAAATTCCCTCCCAAAACGATGCAAAGAATTCAAATATCACAGATGTTTGAACCAGTGGATAGCAGATCCGAAATAGGGTTTGTGACCCCGTCTAATGAAATTCCTGAAAATCTGTTATGCGAGGAACAGATTATATCTTAAGACAAAGGAGAAGGTTATATTTGGGTAACTAATAACCACAAAAATGATACAATTACAATAAAAAAGGGGACGTGTTTAGTTCAAATCCAAGTTTTATCAGAGAATGATTTAAATAGATGGGAGAATTCCAAAAGAAACCTTGTTAACGGCATTAAAACCTCAATTAACAAATACCCTCTAACTAAATCACAATTATTAAACAAATTTAATAGGGATCATATTACGGACTTAGATCTTAAGAAAAAAATTATGCGAATTACTATGGAATTTTAAAGATGTATTTTCCGAATCTTAATATTATATCATACTTCTACTTTTTTATTATAACTAAATTTTAACGACTGGTAATTCTGTAGCAAAACAGCCATATCGTGTGTCGTATAAGCACAAAGAATGGTTAAAAAGTAAAATCCATGAATTAGAAAAAAATGAAATTATACGCCCCAGTATAAGTCCGTATTCTGCACCAGTGATCTAGGCACCAAAAAAGAATGGTAATCTTAGACTTGTAGTAGATTATAGAGCCCTCAACAAATAAGTTGTTAGCAATAAATATCCTTTACCAAGAATAGATGAAATTCTTGACTCTATTTCAAGCAAAAAGAAAATTTTTACTTTTTTGGACCTCACCCAAGGCTACCACCAAGTGAAAATAGCCGAAAAATATGTCTATAAAACTGCGTTTTCTACTGCTGAATTTGGTTCATATGAATACTTAAGAGTACCTTTTGGACTTAAAACAAGTTCAAGCGCGCTATGTTGACCCTTATTACACCTGTTAAGAGTATTAAAGAATATCATTCATTTTTTTGATGATGTCACATGCGTGGGAGAAAACGCTGAACAACACTTAGCAACATTAGCTAAGGTGTTCGAGAAATTTATACAGGGCAACTTAAAATGCTGGCCTGAAAAAGTAAAATTACTTCAACCTAAAATTAAATTTCTAGGAGTAGTGGTGACGCAAGAAGAGATGTCTCCAGACCCTGACAAAATAAAATGTGTTGAAAACCTCCAACCCCCAAGAACTAGGAAAGAATTTAGAGGAATTCTAGGTCTTACTGGCTAATTTATGAGATTTGTACGCAATTATGCCCAAAAAGCGAAACTCTTTACGAAATTAAATATAGAGAACTCCTTTAATATAACCTGGTCCCAGGTAGCTCAAACTTCTCTAGACCGTCTAAAAACAACGTTGACTTTGGAACTAATATTATCGCTGCCTGATTTCGAAAACGGACAATTTGTGGTCGCAACCGATGCTAGTTCAAAGGGCATTGGCGCTATTCTTTTGCTAACAATCTGGGTAGAAAACCCTAATCCTCTAGAGGGAACGCCTAAACAAAAACAAATAGAAAAAGTTATATGTTATTTGAGTAGAACTTTATCAAAAGGCAAAAGTAGTTATTCCGCTACAAACTTAGAATTATTATCTACAATCTACCACTTGGACAAATTTAGACACTATTTAATTTGTAGAAAATTGATACTACGATCAGACCATAAAAGCTTGCAGTACCTGCGCACATGTAAAAACCCCACGGGCATTCTAGTTAGATGGATTAGGAAAATCCATGACCTAGATTACGAATTTGAATATTTAAAAGGTAAACAAAATGCAGCTTGTGACTTTTTGAGTAGATACCCACAAAATATGCCGTCGGAAACTGAGGAAAATAAAGTTAACGCTATCAATACTAAGAGGAAACATAAATGTAAGAAAAACAAAGACAATGACACAGTAAAAGAAATAAGGTTAACTATTGTCCCTTGTCTTTAGAAAATATAAAAAGAAAGCAAAAAAGGACGAAATGTGTGTAGCACTTATTAATTATTGTGTGAATGATGATGCGTTACCAGATAAATTCAAAACTCTTAGAAAAGAGATAGACAATTTTTCCTATGATCTTGATGAAGAAATACTATGTAGAATCGTGACTGCTGAAAAAATAGAAACCAAACCTCAGTAATACCTGTATTAACACAAAACTTAATAATACATGCCTTCAAATATTTTAATTCAGACATAGGTGGACATTTAGGAGCAACAAAACTTTCCATAAAATAAAACAATATTTTTACGTGCCGTCGTGAGTAACAAAACTTAAAGAATTTTTAAGTACATGCGAAGCGTGTAACTTAAGAAACAATCCCCAAGCTTATCCTAATCCTCCAATGGGAAGAGACCCAGTAGCGAGATTCCCCTTCGATATTGTCTCATTTGATTTATATGGAACCAATGGAGGCTTTCCTGTTTCCAACAGAGGTCAGACTTGTCTTCTTTCAGTTACAGACCATTTTTCTGGTTTTACTTTTTAAAAAGCATTAAAGAATCAAGACGCTTACGCCACAAGTAAGGCGTTAGTGAAATTATTTTTAAATTTGGCATTCCAAATAAGGTTTTAAGCGACAACGGAAGCAATTTTATTTCAAAAGTAACAAAAGACTTAATGAGTTTTCTTAACATAGAGAAACTAGTGACTTCGCCATATAACCCAGAAGCGAATGGTAAATAGAAAATAGGCATAAAATATTTTCAAATATACTAAGCATTTATACAAAAGACAGCAGGAACATTTGGGATCAATTCTTACCTTATTTAACTAACATAATCAATACTGCTTATTCAGAAACAATTAAAGACAAACCTTTTTATTTACTTTTTAGTCGCAATTTTAGAATCCCGTATAATGAGATTATTGAATCCCGATAATTTTACAGTAGCCCGGAGGATTACAAACATGAATTCATAAATAGGATGGGGAAAACTTACAAGATAGTTAGGCAAGAGTTAGAAAAATGTAAAATAAACCAAGAACTAAGAAATCAACCCAAAGTCAAGGGGAGTATAGATTTCAAGATAGAAGATTGCGTCTACCTAAAGAACGAGTCAAAGACAAAAGGCAAAAAACTTTCCAAACAAATATTCTGAACCGTACAGAATAATCAAAAAGTACAATAATGATTATACTTTTAAAATAGAGAACCCCGATAGTGGAAGAACTTATAAGGCACATGTTTGCCGAATTAAGAGCCAAATTTCCAGAAATATGAGTATCGCTTCCCCTGTCTACCGATTCTTCAGATGCGGAAAATGAGCCCCCTAAATCAAGATTGACAGAGCTAAAACCGTTTAATTTCAAGCAAGACTATTTCGAGAATGATAGTGACGAAGAAAACTTTTAAGAATTTTTAGCTATGAAAAGTCTAGTTATTCCTAAAAGAAAATCCCTAATACCAGTAAGAATAAAATCGCCAAAAAGCCCAAAAAGTTAATCATCGGAGAGCGCGGGAGAATTAGATTTTACAATATCTACAAAAGCCCAATTTTTCCGTGATAGTCTTTCGACCCCGTGTCCCCCCCCCCAAAAAAAAAGATTTCCAGACGAGAGGTTTTCCCCGGCGGCACCAAAAGATAGGCCCCTGTCATTACAGGCGGAATTGAACAGAGCTGTAGAAACTCCGGGTATTACTGTAAAGAAAACTCCTCCCAAAGATTCAACTAAAACAAATATGCGAGAAGCTATGGATTTAATAAATTTCAGAATAAAAACGAGTCAAAGTACTTTGCCTAACTATAAAACTCCAAAGGATTACTGGCAAGGACAATATCATGATATAACTGTGTCCGAGGTCAAGGCTAAACAGTGGACTTCATTGAGGGAAACACTAGTGCAAAGAATGCCCCAGCCCCCTGAAGACATGGCATTTAAACAGTGGAGGAAACCCGCAAAACCTTCTGAGTCCTCTCAAAGCTCTCAAGAATCCTTCAAATCTCCCGAGTTGAAAACTCATAGTGAGGACTTAGAGAGTAAACCTTCTACTTCCAGAGGAGTCGACATTTACGAAGGAAGGGGAGGTGACACCTCTAAAATGCGAGGTGCACCTACTAAAACTTATAATACAGAATCATTAGAAACCATTTCCAAATAGTCTGACGGCGAATCAGACCATATAGTAGTTAAAGAAATAGAGAAATCAAAACCGACTTAAGCAGCCGCACACGCAAAAGAAACAAAATTAAAAGGGCAAGAATTTTTGAAAAAACAATACAAAAATTTTGATCTTATTTCGCTAGCACAACCGACAAGGAAAAAACCGCGAAAAACAGAAGAAAAAGTAACGACACTGTCAGGTTGAACGGTTAAGAAACTGGACAGATTAAAATATCCTTAAAAATACAAAAAAAAGGATTTTTTATGGATAGGCATCACAAAGTATTAATAGCTTAAAAACTTCTACCTCACAAGTAAAAATCATGCAATTATAAAAACGCTATAGAAGAATTTTGTTCAACATATATCATGGCTTCGCATGAATCAAAACCGTTTGATACCGTCTGTTCAACATATATCAGTTCCCGAAAACAAATTCTAATTAAAGTCATATTGTATATAATTAATTCGAATAATTTCCTTTAATATAAAAATTGTACCCGTACCATTCCAGTACGATGTATCCAGTCTAGCTGAAAGAAGCCGTGATAGGAAGTACTAAACGAGAAATATTCATACACCTTAGAAATGATCTTTGGTCATTTTCTGTTCCAAGAGAAACTAATGGAACTTTGTCTTGTTACAATAATACAGAAAAAATAGACACAAAATACAAAACAAAATTACTGTTACAAAATGTGGGTACGATAACCAAAAAACAACGATTTCGACTTGTAACTGAAGAGTCAATTGTTCAAACGCCATTATTTACCGCGAGCACAAAGATAATAAGTCCCAAAATAATCAATTTCAAGGCAATTAACCTGTCGTACACTATTCCCAATATAGAAAATGAGGAAATGAAAACCTCAATATGGTCCAATATGGAAAAAATAAAGGGACATCAAAGCTTACAAAAGCAAGAGAAGCATTAGACGCCCATATTCCCTTATTTACAAATGAAGACCAAAGATTAACGTACGTTGATGATAGATACGGATTATTCTCAAGCAATTTCTGGTGGAACATACTACTGACCGTATGTTTCGTATTCGCGACTTCCCTGACCATAAGAACCTTATTGACTTTTAATTACGGAAAAATCCTGAGACTAAGAAGGCAAAAACCAAGAGAAGAACACATGGAAATGGCCGAAATGCAGAAGTTAAACCCGGAACCCAATGAGAACGTCTAAGCCAAGAAAAAGACATTAGAAAACGAGTGGGTATAGAGATCTCCACTCGTCCTTGCTATGTCTTGTTCCCTCATTGTAAGTTTCGTTTACGTAAAACTGTGAGGCTATGACGCTGTAACATTCGTTTCTTAAACATGGCGGACGTGCGTGAACAATGAAGGCATGAAATATGTTGTAAAATTAGACCTCAAACTTAAAAATGTAGCGTAACTTATATTTAAATGTTTATTTTAAATCTAATAAAGAATTAAATGAGTGCTGAGAAAGATTAAGTTAAATTGTGTGTAATAAAGTATACGGAGGAAAATAATAAGGGACAGTACTTAAAGTTAAGAAAAGTAATCTCTTATAAGAGAAATAACAATGCCAGTTTGTTAAAAACAATATATGTGTATTAACATTGGCCTCTGCTTGATACTACCTTGTAGTATAAGTTTAACCATTTATTGTAGCCAATCATATTGCTTATCATGTGTTATGACTATTTGTTTTAAAGAACGTGTGATTCTGCCTAGCTATTTTTATTACAGGAAGTGGGTCGATATATTAGAAATCAATCATTACAATGCATAATGCAGTGCAGATACAACCTAGCAGCATCTGTTTTCATCATACCTCAACCAACGAAGAGTACTCACCATAGACTCCAGACAATTTTCATCCCAGATTGTTTACGAAAATTATAGTTACCTTTGATCGTTGCTTCCGACCACGAACCATATTGCGTATCAGGTAACATTATATTTGAATCTCAGTATCCAGTGGACTATCTAACTATATAATCACATAAATCCTGAGAACCCCATCGACCAGTACAAGATATAAACACCTAAATATCACCCATGATAATCCTTACGGACCCATGTACCATAGGACTGTATAGTTACGATATTTGATGATCCCAAAAATTATTTATGTGACGCAGATTCACGCGTCAAGTCCCTTTCGACCATCTTTCGGAATTCATCCTATTCCCTCGAGGGGAAAAGTTAATATCTCCGTTATTCCATAAATGCTACGAGAAAAATTCTGAAAAATGGACCTGGAAACCAAAATTTGAATTATCGAAACCAAAGTTGACCCCAGTGATTAACCCCTTAGTGACAATATACTCCTCCCGCAAGTTAAAGACATTTTGTTGAAGGAGTCACTAAAGTTTGATGTCGACCCATTCCAAATCCAAACATCAGTTCCCTTGTGATTAACTAAGGAATCACCACAAAGGTTAATAGACGCAAGCCATGCACTAACAATTTTATAAGAGAACTGTGATCCTTAAGTGCACGAATGAGCAATTTTATACGATAAGTTCATTATCAATGTACCTTCAAATACACCAAAAATTATATGATGAGAGTAAAATGAACGCCCTCCCAGTTTTCAATACCTTAAAGACAAACTACCCCATGAACTATCAAAAAGCAGGTGAGAATGAAATCTGATAGCGTATTCCCACACCAGTAGTTGGAAGTATCATTTCCCATTTGGCAATTAGAGAAAGCTTGTTGTGTGAACACAATCATGCTCGAACTGTTCCATGAAGAAATTATATTGTAAGTGCTTTAAAAATTCTGCCAAGACAAAGAGAGTGAAGGAGCATAATTTACAATGGAAGGATTGAGTTCGCTAAAGAGACACTAAGGTGATATATAGGTGTGAATTTATATATGCTACTTCTTAATAACTTTGATAACTCCAAAATTCCAACATCCTATCATTAATGTTGCATAACAAACATCCCCAGTGAAAGTGTTCTAATGTTACATGTGAACATGGTAAACCCAATATTGTGTGTTTTAAATCGTTCTTATATGTAGTGTTAGATGTTAATATAGGGTTATGAGTAGCGCTATCGTACTATTCATTTAATTTAGCGTAAATAGGAAGCAGTGTGCCCTATAGTCAGCAAAATAAAAAAAAACTTGTAAAAGGTGAATTCTCAAAAAAAATCTTATGTAAAGGAAGAATAGCCCCAACCTTGTTGAAAATTCAAAAATAATCAGTGTTAGATGTAGAAAAAAATATTTAGAATAGTAGCTAGGCTAGGACCATGAGTAACCTTAGTCTGGTAGATGAACTTTAGATAGGGATGTAAAATGAGATAAGAAAAGTAATAGAAACAATTTTTAGCACTCCTGGTTAAGCTTATTTAAAAGTTTAAAATAATACAATGTCAATCACAATTACGTAGGGCAAATAGTAAATAAATCGCGAATACTTCAAAAACCCAAGGGCAAGCAAATCCTAATGACGGGACGTCATTAAAGAATGGGAATGGTAATGTATAAAGTGAGTAGAATGATATTTATTTTAAAAAAAAAATCCTTTTTCTAAAAATAATTCCGACAGAAATTAAACGTCCCCGAATTGAGTTGAAATACCGTTTGCAAGAGTCCAAATTCTTGATCAGCGAAACGAGAAATTGCATTATAGCTTGATTCAAAAAATGACGCTAGACAGTTTTGAATTTTGCTAAGATCTTTGGTAATAATAAAAATTATAGATAAAATGTTTTGCAGGAAGTCTAATTTATAAGAGAGTATGAACTTTAAACTCATATAAATATCTAAAACAAAATTATTGGATAAAAAGTCCGCTTAATGTTGTGTGTTTGCGAACATAATTACAAAATAGCGGTCCCCTCCACAGGACGTGGGCCAATTCTAAGTCAGCTCTTAGAGCGAAGGACAAAAATTATATTTTATAGCGTTGTAAAAGTGCTTTTTTGGGGGATTTGTAAATCAGATTCAGGCATTGGTAAAATCAGGTTCAGGAATTTGTAGATGAGGATTATTATTATCAGAATTATTTCGGCGTTCAGGCATTGCAATTCAGTCATTATTTGTTATCTCAGTCACCATTGTTGCCAGTTGAAGTGAACCACGGCTGTACATCTAATTTGTAAGTCACAATGAATCCATTGCTTTTCTATTCGTTTATATTTTATTTTATATGTCTGTATCTAGTCGCACTACAGTTAGTTAGTTCGTATGTCTACAAAATACGTTCCCAGGAATCTGATTTCTATATGATATAAAAGGTAATTGATTTCGAGATAACTCAAGGAAAAGAGGTTACATTTATATAATTACATATTTTATTTTCTCTCTTTCCAGCGAGTGGTGCGATCGGTACAACGCTTTAAATAATAGTATTACATTTGCGGTACCAAACTTCATTACCGCAATTGTCTCAGTCCTAAATTTTTTATCGCTACAAAATGGAAAATTAGAAAGGCAATCTAAATTTTTTATCGCTACACAACCGTACATATAGCCCCAAATCTCCTTATGCACAAATCTTCAGAGAAATTCTTGTATGCACAGTTGAAATTAAGGTTATGTCCAAAGAGTATGGGTAATTAATAAGAGTTGAATCTTCGGCGATTTAATATGGAAAGATGAAAACTACTATTAGCAAACGCAGCCGCAGTGTCTCATTATTTTCTTAGCCAACGGCAACCCTGCTATAAATAATAAAACCCT
>NC_142807.1:6439850-6516152 GCF_049724085.1 Artemia sp. Qi Xiang Cuo
GTCATTGGTTTTCTCAGAATACATACAAAACTGAAAATCGTTATGGGGCAGTTGGGGATATTAATTGTTTTATGTACTACCATCAACATAATGTACTACGTCACCCCTGAAGTAGTACACCACAGGATATGTACCTAAGAATTTGAGTGCTACACCCCACACTCAGTGCTACATTAAACATGGCATAGGTCCTACTACGCTATATATGGAGTAGGTCCTGCTATGCTAGATATGGAGTAGTACACGTGGTTAGATGTATGTATCAAATTCTGAGGTACAGAGCCTGTGGTATACTACTACAGTGGTGAAGGAGTACATTATATGTTGATGGTTGGACCTAAAACAATTAATCCCTACCTGGTATGGGGGGGGGGTACCCAATGCATTGAGGTGTGTACCTCAATGCATTGGCTACCAGCAAATCGGGTACATGCCACAGAAAAATAGCTGGTGTGCATGACTGGTTTGCACCCCCATTTTTAGCAGTGATGAGCATCAGCTTGTGACATAAGCAAACCTGAAGCAATCAATCTTGTTTCAGACTCATGTTTATTCATTTTTCCCAATGTGTTAGCCTATAGTTAAATACTAGAGAAATTAGTTATATATAATATAGGCTAATAGCTAATATGTAATAAAGTACCATATAATACTAATGAAAATATCAGAAAAGGGATATATAAGTACAGGAGCAGGATAAGTAGATGAGTTACCCTTGCTTTGATGTCTGAGTTCTTTGTTCCTGTTGCTGAAGCCTAGGCCTATAGGGTAAGACTCCTAGTGATTAGCCAGTGCCTAATCTGAGCTGTATCTCTGATTAGAATGCAGTATGTCCTTTACCTGACAGCTGAGACTTTAATCTTAACCAATACTAATTTTCAGAATTATCAATCTTGGCCAATAGTCTACAAATCTTGACCACAACATTGATAATTAAACATGAGACATTACCTTTAACAGACAGCCACTATGGAAGTTATCCTATAGTTTTGTTATTTAAAAAAAAACTTTAAGATTTTGAAATAAACAAGGTTCATTGTTATATTAAATTTAATCAATAAACTGTAGACAATCAAGGCAAGTGTCCTGAAAATCAGAACATTGACCCCTCTTCTGTCTGGGCTGGGTTGACAATAGATCAAAATCTATAATTTGTTCTTCTTTTCTCATGATAAGTTCATACACTTCTTGGGAGAATTCAATTTTTACTGAATGAGATAATCCCTTACTACATAGTTTCTGTTGTAAACACTGCTTATTAATATTCAAAATGTGGATGAATATGGAAAGATGTAAATCAGCTATTAGCTAATAATGTGAGGTAACATCATACTAGGGCAACTCAACAGTATATGCTCAGGGGTTTCTTCTGTGTTTTTACAGTACCTGCAAAATGGGCTATTGGCAACTTCTCCATTTGGCTTCTTTATTTTGTATGAAGGAGAGTGGTGGTTGAAGTTAGCTGTATTTGAACACAGGCATTTGAACCAGACTGATTGTATACTGAATGGAAAGGGGGATAAATTTGGTGGCTTTAATTCAAGCAATATTTTTAGTCATAATCTAGTTTTATCCCTTATAGTTAGAGTTCCATTTGGCTCCATTTGGCTTTTTGTTTCTTGCTTTTCTATCTTGTCTGCTTTTTCATTTTCTTCTTTAACTATATGACTAGGTATATATTGAAATTTAGTAACAAAGCCTAATCTTCCAAGGCTGCTTAGGTTTTCTTTGGTTCGATGTAGGCCTATGCCCAGTGTTTCAAACTTTGTGTTTCATAGTATATAAAGAGCAGATTTAAAGTCAGAAAATATTACTATAAGTTAATTGCTCTGTTTAAGTTTAATTAGGGTCTCTAAGCACAAATTGATTGCAGCTACTTCAGCTGTTAGCGTGCTGGTCCCTGCCTTGTGTTTTTTCACAATGCATAGGCTGAGCTCTTTTTAAAAAGAATCCACTTCCACATCCCTCTTCACTTAAAGATTGATCATCATATATTTTGACATATCCATTAAATTCCCTTTTTAAGAGCTGTTTGAAATCATGGATTGCAGTTTGGGATTCAATTTGTTCCTACTTTGAGGGGGGAGGGGAATTCTAGTTTAACCCTGGGGTGATTGATCCCCAATTAAATTCGAATTCAACTCCTCCATACTCTCCTCCAGACTTCTCATGCTGGGTGGGCTTATAATAAAAATTAACCAGGAAAATATTAATTTTTAAAAGATTTAATCAGTCGGAATAACATAACTACAAGTGTAACTTGACCCCACAAAACCCCTGGAGAAAGGTATTTAAGTTATGACATTTGTCCATTGTTTATATAAAGTATTTGCTATTGAGAAAGATGTAAGAATTTTTTCCATGGGGGGAGGGGGGATTGGGCATTAGGCCTAATTGAAGGAATACTCATATAAACTTCAAAGAGGGCTCATTTGATTGGAAATTGAAAGTTCTAGTTCACTTTTTAAGCATCACAAGATTTTGGAGGGTAGCCAGCTCCCCCCCCAACCTCTTTTTCCTGATGTATCCAATACAAATTTTAAATATATCCAATAAAAATGATCAAAGATCATATAACAAAAATTCTGGTGCCAACACACCCCACCAGGGCCCAGGGCAGGCATTGTAAGTTGTGTCCTGGGGGCATATATGAGTCTTATGTAAGGGATGCTTATATTCGCTTCACAGAGGGTTCATTTAATTGGAATTTGAAAGTTCTAGTTCAGTTAGAAGAGTCAAAAGGGATTGGAGGGCACCTAGCCCCACCTCCCCTTCATTCCCTTTTTTTCTCAAACCCATCAAATAAGAACTTTGAGATAGCTTTTTTTTTAAATAGTTCAAAGATCATATAATAAAAAATTCCAGGGTCAACACTACCCCCCAGGGCCAAGGGGCAGGTGTTGTAAGTTACGCCCTGGGGAATATATGGCTCTTATTGAAGGAATGCTTCTAAAAACTTCATAGAGGGCTCATTTGATTGGAAATTGAAAGTTCTAGTTCAGTTTTTTAGAGTCAAAAGAGATTGGAGGGCACCTAGCCCCCCCCCATGCTCCTTTCCCCCAAATATATCCAATAAAAATTTTGACATAGCCATTAAGTTAAAAATTGCTCAAAAGCCAGATAGTAAAAATTCAGGTGTCCTCACTACCCCCCAGGCCCTGGGGCAGGCATTGTAAGTTGTTGCATTGGGTCACAGAGTATCATTATAGTAATCGGAGGTCTGACTCAGTGAAATTATGGAATACAGAAATTTCAGTGGACACACGGACAGTGCTCAAACAGTGGGTGTCCTCGTCAATAATTTTACCCAAACTATTGGACAGGAAAGTAAGCATGGTCAAGTATTTTCTGAACATAGCACGCAGGAATTTCTGTAAAGTCTCTTAGAGTTCCACATGGGGTAGCAGTTTATCGCAATTCTACTAAATGCAGCCTCAAAATAATCTCTACACTGGAACTGAACTTCCGCAAACCAGGGAACGAATTGAAAGGTGGATAATGCCAGTAGGATCAAAGGACCTGATTAGTGGTGAGTATTTCTATAAAACGGCTGTCAAAACTTGGACACCATTAAAAGTAAAGTTAGATTTTGGGCAAAAAATTGTCTGGCTTATTTTTGGCTTGTTTTTCAAAGGCTGTGGCTTACTTTTTAGTTCATGATCTGGCCACACTGCCTGCTATAAACAATAAAACCCTGCAAAATTTTAAACAGAACTGTATAATGAAAATGGTAGATGTACTAGGCCTAGCCTAGTTAAATAGTTTCTGGGCTCTATAACCTCACCTACTTTTCAAACTTCCTGAAAAGGTAAGTATTTGGCTGTCTATGGTAGGCTATTCTACTGTTTAAATGAGGGTAAATTTCTAGGTGGCTCTATAATTTAGCTAAGATGAAAATGTCATTTGATGCCTTTGTTTATGCTCTTGTTTAATTCAATAATTGCATCTGGGGTTAGTTGCATCTTAAGCCCTTAAGGGGCCCCAAAGGTATTTCATTTTTGTAACCACCCAAAAAAATTAGGAACACTAGTTTGCCTAAGTTAATGAAAATTGGTTAAAAACATCACTAGATTATAAATAAGTTGTTCAAGAGTAATATAGTCCAAAATTACTTATTTATAGTTATTTAATCCTCATTTATTAGGCAACTCAAATATGAACTGTTTTCCTAATGCTATCAACAAAAATAGTACTGAATTTTGCAATTTAAAACTTTGCCATCAACAATTCAGGGTAGATATTTACACATTAGGGGAGTAAGAGTGTTTAAATTTCAGGGTTTCTTTGCAGTGGACCATATAATTTAGCTAGAATGAAAGTGAAAACATCATTTGATGCTTTTTTTATGCTCTTTCATAATTCATATAAAATACCTTTGGGTACCCTTTAAGGGCTCAAGATACAATTTTCCACAGAAGCATTTATTAAACTATGAAAGAGCATAAAAAAGGCATCCAATGACATTTTCACTTTCATCTTAGCTAAATTATAGTGCCACCTAAAAAATACCTAATTTTCTCTTAACTTCACATTTTTGCTACTTCCCTGTCTAGTTTCTTAAGATAGATAAAGGTCTAGAATAGTTTCTCTTCACAAGGTGACATGCTAGAACAAAAAAGAGACATTTTCATTTTTGTGTTATGGACAATTAATCCCCAGTTCCCCTTTCCTCCTAATGGTCTTCATAGGCCTGGGCTAATCAATCAAAGTGATATAATAGTTGACTAAATCATATACAAGAATGGATAAAATTAAAGAAAAAAAAGGAAATATGGTCAACCAATATCTGCTGTAAATTATAAAGAAAGAATTTAGATCCAGTAAATTATAAAGAATTTTAATGCACAATCAGGTTCTTGAGAAAGAATCACCATATAACCATAAACTGAATCAACATTGATAAATTCAACTCAACTAAGAGGAAATGCATTCAAAATATATAGTTTGGGCTATATGTTATGATTTTAAGATTGTTATAGGGTAAGATTTAAAACTTATTTGAATATTTTCAGGTTTTTAATGTTCTTGAAATTTTTTTTAAATTTGCCAACTAAGGAGGGTTAGGGAGTAAAGTAAAGCATAACTCTTTAGGAATGATGTAAGTAAGTTTTTTTGGATTTTTTAAAGTTGTTTTCAAAATTAAAAAGTGTTTTCTTCTGAAGACACTGAACTGTACATTAACACCTTATCTCACTCTGAGAAGGATTAGTCCTGTTTTGGCACCAAATAATTAAGTATTATAATTTTCACCCATTGATATTAAAATTTTAGGTTGCTTTTTGCAATCAGGACATGCCATTTAGGGCACTTATACTCTGCTCCCCACCCCCTAGATCCAACCCTGCTCATCTGTTTAAGTCTTAGGCATGCTATAACATTACCTATAGGAAAGAGCCATAAGCGTTCAATGCATTATATTTCTTTTTTCCCCAGAGGCACTTCATATGGAAGGGGTGGTTGTATATATTTTGAATGGGGCTCATTCAATTGTAAATTAGAAGTTCTACTGCTCTTTTTAAGAGTAAAAAGTGTTTAGAAGGCAACAAGCCACCACCCACACCTTTTTTCCCCCAAACCCATCTGATCAAAATATTGAGTACTTGGGCATTATATTGGCCTTTCTAAAAAGTCAAGTTTGGTTAATGCTAATGAAATAAAAGAGGATGAATATATAATAGTTTATAAACAAATTTGGGGTATATATATGCATATTAGGGGTGGTGGGTAAAGCATAGCATATTTTAAATATGTAACCTAACCTAGGTACCTTCCCCCCCTAAACCCCAAAAAACAACAGTTTAAATATTGTATACCCTATGAAAACCATGTTATTTATTGCATTACTTAAATTATATATTGTTTTTTAAATTATAAAGGCTTTTTATGCAATGGTCCTTGCAATTCTTCTTGATAAGTTGAACAATATAGAAATTCGTGGAATAGCTCTTGACTTAGTGATATTGTATTTATCTGAAAGAATTTTTAAAGTCCAAGTTGGGAAGGAATCATCTCATATTTTTCCACTAGAAAATATAGGGGTCTGTATTGGGGCCGATACTTTTCAATTTATATAAATGATCCTCCAAATTGCATGCTTTTGGAAGAAGAATTACCGATACTGTTTGCGGATGACACAGCAATTAGTTTGAAGGTGAGCAATGAGGAAGACATACGATTGTCCCTCAAAACTGTTGTTTTAAATGTAAGTTCTTGGTTTCATGCTAATCGACTAATACCTAACCTGGAGAAGTTGTAATTTATTGTTTTTGAGAGAAGTTCAAAGTCATTGAGGTGTGGCTCATTTTAAACTATTAATATTGGAATTTCTTCCATAAAAAGAGTGAATACATTTAGGTATTTATATTGATTTGGCTTTGTTGTTTAAAGCACTTATTAGTTAATATAGGGCAACAGTGTCCATGAATCTTGGTTGTTTGCATAGATTAAAGTTTCTGTTTCCATACCAGATTATGAGGACTTCATATTTTTCATTAGTTGAATGATAATTTCAATATTGCCTGAGCGTGAAATTTTGGAAGAGTTACTACCTCCAGGGTAGTTATTATTGTATGCTGGTAGACTCCTGGATGAGAATTCAAGAGAAACTTTCCAGGAACAGGAACACTAAACTTGAGAGTTTAAAATTTGACAATGTAGAAGATGGTTAGAATAATTTTAGAAAAATAATTTGTGGAGTTGCTGATAGTGTCTTAGGGAAAAAAGTTATGACTGCAGCTAGTAATATTATTGAAAAAGCTTTATATTTAATAGAGAGGAGAAGGGGCTTGTACAAGAATTATCTGAGTGATAGATCAGAAGCAACACTGTAGCGTTGCCTATAGTAAAGGCCATATGGCTCCACTGTTTTACTATTTATTTATTTTTTTTTCTCAGAGGCACTTCATACAGAAGGGGTTGTTGTAGAAACATCAAAGGGGGCTCATTCAATTGGAAATCAAGAGTTCTAGTGCCCTTTTTAATAGTTGAAAATGATTGGAGGGTAACTACCCCCCCTACGCCCATCATTCCACCAAACACATCCAGAATACAGGAAATATATTTTTGAGGAGGACACTCCCCCACAACCCTCAGGGCAAGAGTTTTAAATTATGCCCTGGGGGCATATAAAATTTTTATAGAAGGTGGTGTTGTAGAAACTTCAAAACAGGCTGATTCAATTGGAAATTCAAATGACTAGTGCCCTTTTCTATAGTCAAAACTGATTGGAGGGCAACTAGCCCCCCCCTATCCCCATCATTTCCCCAAATTCATCCAATCAAAATTTTGAGATAGCCATTTTGTTCAGCATAGTTGATTTCCAGATAGATAATATGTTTCTGAGGAGGACACTGCTGCACAACCCTCAGGGCAAGGGTTTTAAGTTATGCCCTGAGGGCATATAAGGTTTTTATAGAAGGCGTTGTTGTAGAAACTTCAAAAAAGGCTCATTTGATTTGAAATTCAAAGGGATAGTGCCCTTTTTAATAGTCTTAAGTGTTTGGAGGGCACCTAGCCCCCCCCCCCGACAACCATCATTCCCCCAAACACATAAAATCAAAATTTTGAGATGGACATTTTTTTCAGCATAGTTGATTTCCAGATAGAAAATATGTTTTTGAGGAGGACACTCCCCACGGCCATTAGGACAAGGGTTTTAAGTTATGCCCTGGGGGCATATAAGGTTTTTGTAGAAGTTGTTGTTGTAGAAACTTCAAAAAAGGCTCATTCAATTGGAAATTCAAAGGGCTAGTGCTCTTTTTAATAGTCAAAAGTGATTGGAGGGCAACTAGCCTCCACCCACTGCCCATCATTCCCCCAAACACATCCAATCAAAATTTCGAGAATGACATTTTGTTCAGCATAGTTGATTTTCAGATAGAAAATATGTTTTTTGAGGAGGAAACTCCCCCACGACCCTCAAGGCAAGGGTTTAAGCTATACCCTGGGGGCATATAAGGTTTTTATAGAAGGCAGTGTTGTAGAAACTTCAAAAAAGGCTCATTTGATTGGAAATTCAAAGGGCTACTACCCTTTTTAATAGTCAAAAGTGATTTGAGTGCAACTAACCCCCTCTCATGCCCACCTTTTCCCCAAACACATCCGATCAAAATTTTGAGATAGCCATTTAATTAAATGTAGTTTTAAGTGCTGGAAATTAGGTCTTTTAGGATGACAACTCCCCCACAGCCCTTATGGCAAGGGTTGTAATTTAAGGATTCTCTGAATCCTTCATATTATTTCTTATGGAAGGGATGCTTGTATAAACTTTAGAGAGGGTTTATTTGATTGGAAATTGAAAGTTCTTGTTCAGTTTTTGAGACTCAAAAGAGTTTGGAGGGCAACTAGCCCCCCCCCTCCTCCACGCCTTATACGCATCAGATAAACATTTTGAGTTAGACATTTTGTTAAAATAGTTCAAAGTTCTGATAACGAAAAACTCCAGTGTCGACACAGCTCTCCAGGGCCTGGGGGTAGGCGTTGTAAGTTATGCCCTGGGGGCATATAAACAATCAAATAATAATTAAATAAACAATCAATGCAAACAAACATACCATAGATATTAATGTAAATTAATAAATAAATTTAGTTTTTTTTATTAATTTTCTTATGTTATCATACTAAGTTTTGACAATAGAAAACTAAAGGTCATAAAGGCAATAAGGTTTTGATGTTTTATTGTTTTTTAGTTGAGCACTAAGATTAGTGAAAACAGGGCCACCAACGGGAAGGTTGAGCACAGCCAGCCCTGTCTGCCCACCCTTTAGGATTACACCCGACCCCCTAATATACTCCCATTTGTAGTGCAAATGTGAGGATAGCCTTATATAGTGCTTGTTAATTGTTATCTTTTTTGTAAAGTTATTTTAGTTTTTTCATTAATTTTTTTCTGTTACTAAGTTTTAGACAATAGAAAACAAAAGGTGAAAAAGACCATAAGGCTTTAATTTTTTATTGGGTCTTTTTCTAAAAACTCCTCATTTTCTTGTGTACAGCCAGCCCTGCCCGTCCATCCCTTAGCATTAAACCCGACGCCCTGATATCCTCTCATTTCCAATGCATATGGGAGGATATGTCTGTCCAACCCCGTAATATTCTCGCTTTTTCAATACAAGCGGCAGAGTATGTATACATTTTGCTTGTTAATGGTTGTGTCTCTTATGAAATTATTTTATTTTCTTAAATTTTTTTTTTCTTTTGATTCACTTTAGGGACTAAAGAACTAATTTCCATAAAGGCAATAAGGTTTCAATTTTTTTTTTTTTTTAGTTGTGCACTAAGATTAGTGAAAACAGGGCCACCAACGAGAAGGTTGTGCACAGCCAGCCCAGTCCGCCCACCCCTTAGAATTAAATCCGACCCCCCCCCCTTTCATTTGTAGCACAAATGGGAGGATAGGGTTATATACTGCAACGATTATATAATTATCTCTAGATGCTAAAATAATTTTTTCTGTTTGTACACTTTGCTTCCATATAAAAGGATTTCCTCATTGCCATAAAGGCAATAAGGTTTTGATGTTTATAGTTTTTTTAGTTTTGCAATAAGATCAGTGAGAACAGGGCCACCAGCTAGAAGGTTTTGCACACCCAGTCCTGTCTGCCCACCCCTTTGCACTAAACCCGACCCCCTCCTCCCAATTGTTGCGCAAATTGGAGGATAGCTCTATATACTGCTTGTTAATGGTTATCTCTTTTGTAAAATTATTTTAGTTTATTTTAATTAATTTTTTTCTGTTACTAAGTTTTACACAATAGAAAACCAAAGGTCATTAAGACCATAAGGCTTTAATGTTTTATTGGTTCTTTTTCTAAAAACTCCTCATTCTGTTGTGCACAGCCAGCCCTGCTCGCGTTTTAAGAGAAGAACAGTATGGTTTTAGAAAAGGCAGAGGACTTATTGACCAAATCTTTGCTCTTAGGTTAGCAATTGAGAAGTGCCTGAGTTGTCAAACGCCTTTGGTCTTCAGTTTCGTAGATTATGAGCAAGCGTTTAATTCTGTCGATAGAAGAGCTTTAGTAATGGTTTTGTCCCTTTATAGTATATCAGATAAATATATTAAAGTGATTAGTGCTATGTACATGAATAACACTGCTGCAGTTAAGGTAGGAACTTGGGCTATCAGCTGGTTTTGTATTAAATCAGGAGATAGCAGGGTTGTGTTCTATCCTCCTTTATGTGGATCATTTTGATGGACTTTATCTTAAGGAGCACAGGAAAGGCAATGGGCGGCCACGGAATCAAATGGGGAGGAAAATACTCCTGGAATTAGATTATGCTGATGAAAATGTGAGCAAAGTGAATGACCTTATAGAGTTTTTGGAAGCTCAAGGTGCTAGAATAGGTTTGGAAATTAATGTTAAGAAGATTAAGTCACTAAGGCTAGGAACAAGTGAAGATTAAAAGGTGACAATGGGTAACGAAAAGATTGATAATGTAGGCAGCTTCACTTACCTTGGTAGTAATAATAGTAAAGCCGTTGGGAGCAGTGAAGGTGCTAAAAGTAGAATAGCCAGGGCTCAGGGTGTTTTTTCAGAGTTAAAAATAGTTTGGAAGAAAAGTCTGTAAACAAAGATTAGAATATTGGAAGCTACAGTGTTGACAGTTGTCAAATATAGCTCTGAAACATGGGCGCTCCAAAAAGTGGATGAAGATTTTCTAGATATTTTCCAGAAAAATTACATATGGATTGTTCTGGGTACCTGGCTGACTGACTGTATTTCAAACAGTAGGCAGAAAAACAGAAAAATGTTGTTCAATCCCGCTTCCTCGGCCTATAACGAAAGATAGGTTGAGATGGCGTGGGCACGTTCCACGGATAAAAGAGGACAAATTGCCGAAGATTGTCTTTTTTGGCTAAACGGAAAGCAGGTCGTCCTTGTCTGGGGTGGGACGATGTCATAAAGAAAGACTTAAAGGTAATTGAAACTTTCTGGGAGGGTTTAAAGAGGGAGGCTTTGAATAGATTGGGATGGAGAAGAAGCGCGCATGGCTGTGTTGGCCTCAGGCAGCTTGGTGCTGCAGTGAGTTGTTAGTAGTAGTAGCTCAGATGTTGACTTTCCTTTCACATTTACGAGGTCTCCAAATTCTTCAAAATAAATCAGTAAGAATCCTGGACTATTTTTGACACACCCTAGGAAGACAGAAAATTTGTTTGAAACTAAAATATCTTTTTATTTCTTGATTTGCTGCAAATGTTACCCTTAATTTGGGCATATAGTTTTCAAAAATCCAACCAGTGATAATTTTTTCCAAAGCATGAAACTTTGGTTGAAAATAAGCATGACCATGGTTGGAATAAATTTCTTTTCCTGTTTGTTAGAAATGAGCGATGAAAACTCAGTTAAAGATATCATCTTCCCAAGATTGCCAAAAAAATATAATTGAATGTATTCAATTGCCAAAGATTGCCAAATGATGGAATGTATTATTGATTTATTTATATTTTGTTTTGTAAATCCCATCTCTATCTCTGCAAGTCAATGTTTTTTTCTCCTCTTTCTTTCTTCTTTCTTTCTTGCTTTCTTTTCATGTGTGCTTCCTGAGAGCTATTGAAGTGTAATTTCTTTTTTATTTTCCTTTGTTGTCAGTTTAATTGACATATAATGATATTTAGTCATCAACATGTTAATATTATTTGATTTATTAAAGTTATAAAAGTAAAAACATATATATTTTTTTTCAGTAAAGTGCGAACTATGTTATGGCCTTGAGAAGGCGTAGGGGTTTTGAGCCCAACTTTATATAAATTTTTGCTCGTTTTGGGTTTGACTCGATTATTTATTGTAATTTCTGTTCGTTTTGGGTTTCATTTATTTATCGATGCTGATTTGTGGTAGTTTCATGCTTTGTAGATTATTTGATTTTATTTATGCTAATTTTTTGGTTTAATTGAGTTCTTTACTTTTCTTTGAAAAAATTATTTTGTGAAAAAGTTTTTTTAATTAATTTCTGTTCATTTTATATGGACATAGTCTTTTCAGGGAAAAAGAAAATAATACTTTAAATCTTTTCGTTTTTTCAGAATTTATAGTTTTGCCTGCTATTTGTATGCTGGAGAACAATTTTACAGCAATTCTTCACAACATACAGATTTTTAAACATCTGGACACAAATAGTAGTGTTTAATTTAGTTTCATACCTCCTCTAGTTTACCTGAAATAGAAAACTTTATACCATTTGCAAAAAAATCTGTTTAATTTCTTTGATAGCTTGGAACGAGAGATGTGGAAAATGTGGAAATGTGGAAAAGGTGGGCGAGAGAGGGGTGTTAATTGCCCTCAAATCACTTTCGACTATTAAAAAGGGCACTAGACCTTTGAATTTCCAATCGAATGAGCCCTTTTTCAAGTTTCTATGACAAAGATTTCAATAAAACTTATATGCCCACAGGGTATAACTTAAAACCCTTGCCCTGAAGACTGTGGGGGAGAGTCAAGCTTCATGGTAAGATGTCTATAGCTTTAACTGCGTGAAACAAAATGACTCTCTCATCTTGTTGATTGACTATATTTCGAGACATCGTGGACTTGGAAGGGGTAGCAGTAGTATCTCAATCACGGCTTACTATATACCGGGTCACTTTCAAAACTATTTTAATTTCTTATTAAATGAGCCGTTTTTGAAGTTTCTACAACAACGTGTTTTATAAAAACCTTGTGTGCCCTCCGGGCATAACTTACAACCTTTGCCTTGAGGGCTTTGAGGGGGTTGTCATCCTCAAAGACCTAGTTTATAGAACTTAAAACTACGCTGAATAAAATGGCTATCTAAAAATTTTGATTGGATGTTTTTGGGGAAAAGATGGGCGGGAGAGGGGGGTTAGTTGCTCTCCAATCACTTTCGACTAGTAAAAAGAGCACTAGCATTTTGAATTTTCAATCGAATGAGCCTTTTTTGAAGTTTCTATGGCAACGCCCTCTATAGAAACCTTATATGCCCCCAGGGCATAACTTACAACCCTTAACCCGAAGGCTCTGGGGGAGTGTCCTCCTCAAAAACATTATTTCTATGTGGAAATCAACTATGCTGAACAAAATGGCTTCCTCAAAAATTTTGATTGGATGTGTTTTGGGAAGTGGTGGGTGTGAAAGGGGTGTTAGTTGCCTTCCAATCACTTTTAACTATTAAAAAGGGCACAAGCCACTCCAATTTCCAATTGAAAGACCCCTTTTCGAAGTTTTTATGACAACTTCTTTGATACAAAGTGCCCTGCTCTAAATGAAAAAAGTAATAAATAATACGGTGTGCCAACATTGATCTTATATGCCCTCACGGCATAACTTAAAACCCTTGCCCCAAGGGTTGTGGGGGAGTGTCCTCCTCAAAAACATATGTTCTAACTGGAAATCAACTATGCTGACCACATTGGCTATATCAAAATTTTGATTGGATGTGTTTGAGGGACTAATGGGTGTGGGGGGGCTAGGTGCTCTCCATTCACTGTTGACTCTTAAAAAGGGCACGATCCATTTTAATTTCCACTCATATAATCCTTTTTTTAATTTTATACAACAACGCGTTCTATAAAAACATTATATGCCCCCAGGGCATAACCTAAAACCCTTTCCCGGAAGGCTGTGGGGGAGGGTCCTCCTCAAAAACATAATTTCTATCTGGAAATCAACTACGCTGAACGAAATAGCTATCCCAAAATTTTGATTGGATGTGTTTATGGAAAAGGTGGGTGTGGAAGGGGTGTTATTTGCCTTCCAATCGCTCTCGACTATTAAAAAGGGCACTAGCCCTTTTAATATTCTAATCAAATGAGCCTTTTTTGAAGTTTCTAAGACAATGAATTCTAGATAAAATGCTCCCAGGGCATAACTTACAACCCTTGCCCTGAAGGTTGTGGGGGAGTGTCCTCCTCAAAATTTTAATTTCTATGTGGAAATCAACTACGCTGAACAAAATGGCTATCTCAAAATGTTGATTTGATTTGTTTTTGGAAAAGGTGGGTGTAGAAGGGGTGTTAGTTGCCTTATAATCACTTTCGACTATTAAAAAGGGCACAAGCCACACAATTTCCAATTGAATGAGCCTTTTTTGAAGTTTCTATGACAACTTCTTTGATACAAAGCGCCCTGCTCTAAAGGAAAAAAAAAATAACAAATGATACATTGTCCCAACATCGTTCGTATGTGCCCTCAGGACAAAACTTAAAACCCTTACCCCAAGGGTTTTGGGGGCGCGTCCTCCACAAAACATATTTTCTCTCTGGAAATCAACTTTGCTGAACAAAATGGCTATCTCAAAATTTTGAGGTGTTCTCTGTGGGGGACTGAGGGGCGTCTGGGGGGGGGGGGCTATGTGCCCACAAATAACGTTCGACTATTAAAAATGGCACTAGCCCTTTGATTTTCCAATCGAATGAGCCTTTTTTGAAGTTTCTACAACAACGCTTTCTATAAAAACCTCATTTGCCCCCAGGGCATAAATTACAACCCTTGCCCTAAAGGTTGTGGGGAGTATTCTTCTCAAAAACATAATTTCTATCTGGAAATCAACTACGCTGAACAAAATGGCTATCACAAAAATTTTGATTGGATGTGTTTCGACAATTAAAAAGGGCACAATCCACTCCAATTTTCAATTGAATGAGCCCTTTTCGATGTTTCTACGACATACTTCTTCGATACGAAGTGCCCTGCTCTAAAGGGAAAAAATAATAATTAATACATTGTGCCAACTTCGTTCTTATATGCCCTCAGGGCATAACTTAAAACCCTTGCCCCGAGGGTCGTGGGGGAATGTCCTCCTCAAAAACATAATTTCTGTCTGCAAATCAATTATGCTGAACAAAATGCTTTCTCAAAATTTTGATTGAATGGGTGAGGTAGTGGGGCTAGTTGCCCTCCAACCACTGTTGACTATGAAAAAGGGCACTAGCCCTTTGAATTTCCAATCGACTGATCCTTTTTGAAGTTTCTACAACAACGTTTTCTATAAAAAGCCTTATATGCCCCCAGGGCATAATTACAGCCCTTGCCCTGAAGGTTGTGGGGGAGTTTCCTCCTCAATAATAAATAATACATTGTGTCAACTTCGTTCTTATATGACCTCAGGGCATACCGTAAAACCCTTGCCCCAGGGGGTGTGGGGGAGTGTCCTCCTCAAAACCATATTTTCTATATGGAAATCAATTACGCTGAACAAAATGCTATATCAAAATTTGGATTGGATGTATTTGGGGGAATGATGGGCGGGGGGAGGGCTTGTAGCCCTCCAATCTCTTTCGACTAGGCCTATTAAAAAGGGCACTAGCCCTTTGAATTTCCAATCAAATGATTCTTTTTTGAAGTTTCTACAACAATGCCTTCCAGAAAAACCTTAAATGGCCCCAGGGAATAACCTACAATCCTATCTCAAAACTTACTGGCTAGCCTTTATTGAGGTTTCTACGACAATGCCTTCTATAAAAACCTTATATGCCCCCGGGGCATAACTGACAACTCTTGCCCTGAAGGCTGTGGGGGAGTGTCCTCCTCAAAAAATTTCTATTTGGAAATCAACTACGCGGAACAAAACGGCTATCTCAGAATTTTTATTGGATGTGTTTCGGTAAATGGTGGGCGTGGAATGGGTGTTAGTTGCCTTCCTATCACTTTTGACTATTAAAAAGGGCACAAGCCACTCCAATTTCCAATTGAATGAGCCCTTTTCGAAGTTTCTACGACAATTTCGTCAATACAAAGTGCCCTGCTCTAAAGGAAAATAAAAATTTATACAATGTGCCAACATACTTCTTATATGCCGAAACAATGCTGAAACAATATTTGGATAAAAAAGTAATTGAAGGCAAATTTAGACCTTGTCATGAGTGGTTCCCTCCAGTTTAACCTTAGTTAACCTAATTGTCCTTCTAAGCTAACCTAAAAAATTGATTGATTTTTCAGAATAATTTAGGACAAATATTGTTACGTTTTAGTGGAAAATAAAAAACTAGACTTACTTTTCTGGAAATATTTCTTAAACTTCTTAAGTTTCATTCTAAATTCGAATTTTAAATTCCTTTAGAAGGTAATTACTTATTTTTAATTGATAAATACAATGATATTGGATAATAGTTTTTGGATCTAATTTTAAGTCTATTGTCACATTCTTGAAGCCCTAAAAGTAAGAACAGCTAGATATAACCTTTTGAAAATACATAATGGCATATGCATAGTGGGCCTACACTATGTAGTGTTTTAAGCATTAAAACCATGAATAAAGCTGTCATTTTAGGAGTTAAACCAAATTTTCCAACCTAATAGTTTTTGGCTTGAAAAATTTGCTGAAAGAATACAGCAAGCAGCCGTAACAGCTAATAGAATAAGGTTTTGCTTTTTTACCGTACATCAAAAAGCCAGCTTTCGAATTTTTGCGCCCTCTTCTTAAAAGAATAGAAATAACCAGATTTCTAATGCCTTTGACTGCTAAAGGAGTTGAGCCTGTGTTTTCAACTGTATTAAGATAAAATATGCTTTGCAGTGGTTAAAAGTCATTATTAGTCATCAATCATTGTATCTTTCGTATTTTAGGACTCTCTTGACTAAATTCTGTGTCGTATCAAAGTGTAAATGATAGTATTATACTTCTCATAATTTGCATTAACTCCATTCATAGATCTTTCATGGACTTGCCACAAATTCCGAAAATGGCTGATCTCATCATGGTTTCTGAGGATTCTTTCATTAAAAACGGTAATTCTATACATTTAACTTATTTGTCATTAAGTGGTCCTAAGAAAAGAAAAATGTAGCTGCATATGTTCTTTGGATCTAAGGATTAAGAGCTGAGTGGTAATATAAATGGCTTCTGCTGCAACACACATTTAAATTCAGATTATTAGCTTTTATTTTAAAATTTGGTGAGACAAGTAATCCTCCTGTACATAATTTTTCAGTCAATCTTTTCTATGTGCAGGTATGATGAACGATGTATTACCACCAAGGTTGGTGTATTCCTGTGGCTTCAGATGGGAATATCAAGAAATATGGGAATATCAAGCTTTAAGAAATATCAAGTCATTTTATTTCATTAGCATTAACCAAACTTAACTTTTTAGAGAGACCCTGATAATGCAAAAGTACCGTTAATCCTATTGAAATATACGAAAATATGATGATTATTTAATACCTAAGAAACAAAATTATTCAAACTACGACGAAGAATCATGGAAAGCAGACTGCGCAGAACTTAATATATTAAATACCAGTACTTGTGCATTTTATGGTACACACGAAAGAAGTCAAGTTTGGTTAATGTTAATGAAATATAATAAAATAGGATGAATATATAATAGTTTAGAAACACATTTGGGCTATATATTTGCACATTGGGGGGGAGGGGGGTAAAGCATAGAAGGAAAATACCAAACAACATTATCTCTCAAAATTCAAGACAAAGAGGGGAAAAAATACAGAGGGTAAGTGCACTCTGTCTCTGTAATGGTCACTTTTACAGGTCTAAAAACGGTTGTACTTATAACTTTGGGAGACTATATTTTATGTTTTATTGTTTGAGAACTAATGCAGAAAACTCCCAATTGATTTGTAATTTTTTTTAACTTTAATTATGTAATTTTTTTTTGTGATTCTTAAGCTTTAATATGTTTTTTTTGTTAATTTTTTTTATTAAATATTCATTTTTTTTTTATTTAGTATGTTATTTTGTTATTATGAATTTTGTTAGTATGAATTTTTTTTTATTAATTTAAGGTTTTTGTTCGTTATATGTTAATGAGATTCCTTGAATTTTTAAGGTTTTATTTTGTTTTATAAAAAAACAGATTGTATAAATTATTTTTGAAAAAAAAAGAATTTACATCTAATTTTATGCATAAATATAATTTATGTATATTTTCAATTTTACACGTAACTAAAAAGAAAAAGCCGTGAGATTAGTTTAGTAAGCTTTACTGTTAAATTCTTCTATGTCTGTTTAATTCAAAATTTGTTTTAGAAGCTGAAGACGCTTTATCAGGTTACCTTGAGAAGCCCTTTCTTTTTCCAAGCCATCTTTTGTCACCAGAACGTGAAGATGTTCCCTTGCTCAATTTACCTAGCATTTCAGGACCATATAAATTTGAATACAACACGCAGGAATTGCAGCCCAAATGTCCTTATAATGAAGGTATATCTGAAACATTGTGTTTTTGTTGATTGAAATGTATTGGATAATATTTTATGGGACAAAAATAGGACAAAGGGGCTTAATCTTAAGATAGAACTTTTGTTTTATCTTATTCCAATGTGCAGGAGTTTGCCAAACCGTTTTTGTAGTCTTTCATGAACATTTTTAAATTTTCGCCTGCAAGTAGCCTAGTTTGGCATGTTTTAGTATTTTTCAAAAGGTTTGATAGTAAGCCTTAAAACCACATCTCTATATAAAATTTGCAATCCATATTTATAGTGTATATTTCTCTATAAATTAAGAGATAAACATGTCTATTATTTTGATTTCAAGTTGATTTTGAAAGATGCAGAATATTGACTGTTATGATCTGAACTGCCTACCAGAAATTTTTAGTGTAGAACAGGGCTTCTTAAACTTATTTAATTCACGGCCCCATTTATGATTCCTAGTCTCCTGGTGACCCCATATAAATGTAAAACAAACAGATTAATGAATATTTTTTTGTGATTTATTTATTAGGGAATAATATATATGTACATATGAAAATATATATTGATAGAGTTTGTTTAGAAACACGCAAAATCTAAATTTAAAAATTGCACAAAAATTATTAAAATTTTATTTATTATAGTTAAAAAATCATATGCTCCATTTTTAATCACTATTGCTTTTTTTTGTGTGTGTGTAGCAGCTTATACCATAATAAATTTTTTTTTGTAGTAGCCTGTAACATAAATAAAAGGGAATTCTGTGAACGTCTTAGTTCACTTGAATATGTTGGAACTCATGCGTTGAGTGGTAAGTATTAAACTAAAATTTAAAGAGATAAATATGTCTATTTTTTCTTATTCGATAACAAATTAAATTTTGGTTGAATTTTTTATGCTGCTGGACGTATGACCTCTTGAACATTTTTTATCGACGAACAATACCGAAATTTAATATGTATTAAAGCTGAGAAAGTAACTTAACATAAATATGTAGTTTCTAATGGTAGAAGAACATTTAACGCCATATCAGCGACTGTGGTCAGTAATCATAACAGCATCCTGAAGCATGTTGTTTAATTGTGGGTCTGTTGTTTGCTGCAAGGGCCTCTTGAAGAATAAGGTAGTGAGCAAAAGTTATATGATCATAATGAGAAGCTTGGAAAAATGATTTAAAACCAATATTTTTGACACATATTTACATCTTACACCATCTGTGCATTTTCAATTTTTTCTTTCCAAAATTTCAGTATTAAAAATTTGTCAACTTTGCAATATAATTATGTCTTTCCCTGTATTATGGTCTTTCAAAGCACGAAAACATTACAATTCTTCATCCACGAATCTTTATAAATGTACCTGACATATATTAACAATTGAGCCAATTTTGTAATTTCAGTTATTTTGTTCAACTGAACTGAAAATTTTGGGCTTTCTTTAATTCTTGTAACAACTTGCACTAGTTGTTCCTTGTTAATATCAGAAATTCTTTTCGAGACAGTGTTGTTTGACAAAAAAATTTTGATATCATTGGCATATGAAGTCTTCTTGTATTTCTACAATTTTTCTACAAATAGCAGCATGCAGTACAAGATATACTCCAATGATGAACGGCATTTATTTTTAGCAATACAGTCTGAAACTTCATGTGACTTCATTTGACTCTCTGGAGCCTATAATTTATTGTTGATAAATCAAAGTGGTTGTTCTTTACCGTTACAATTTTGAAATGTAAAGCAAAATTGAAGAAATCACTCATTATATTTTCTTTTTCGTAGATTAGATATTTTTTTTCAATACTTTGTTATAAAATATCCTTTTTAATTCTTTTTCAATGCAGAATAAAAGAAAAGATTTGTCATAAAATATAATTTTTTATACTTTTTCAATGCATAATAAAAGAAAAGCTACTTTGATCTAGAAAACAATTGTCCATTTTTTTCTACTTTGCTCATTAAGTGGTCCTAAGAAAAACAAAAATGTGACTGCATTTGTTTTTGGATCAAAGGATTAAGAGCTGAGGGGTGATAAAAATGGCTTGTTTGTGTTGCAACACACATTTAAATTCAGATTATTAGCTTTTATTTTTAAATTTGGTGAGACAAGTAATCATCCCGTAGATAATTTTTCAGTCAATCTTTTCCGTGTGCAGAACACACCAGAGAACACAAGAACGATATATTACCTCAAAAGAAGGTTAAGTACTGGGGCTTCAGACGGGAATTTCAAGTTATAAGACATGTAAGAGAGAAATAAAGTTAGTTGAAATCTGCCGTTAAACTCTGGGAGACTATATTTTGTGTTTTATTGTTTGGGAACTAATGCAGAAAACCCCCATTTGATTGGTATTATTTTTGCCTTTAATTATGTCAGTTTTTTGTCATTGTTAATCTGTAAAAAGTTTATTTTTTGGTTGTATTTTTAATTAAAAATTCATTTTTTATTCAGTACGTTATCCTAAATTTAAACTTATCAAGCTATTAGTTCTATGCTATGAATTTCGTTTTTTGAATTTAAGGTTTTTGTCCGTTCTCTGTTAATGAGCTTCGTTTAGTGTTTCAGGTTTTATTTTGTTTTATAAAAAGCAGATTTTTGAAACGATGTGTGAAAAAACCCGAATATACATTTAATTTTATGTATACATATAATGCCTAAATATTTACATTTTTACACGTAACTAAAAAGAAAAGCAGTCAGATTTGTTTAGTAAGCTTTACTATTAAATTTTTCTATGTCTGTTTAATTTAAAATTTGTTTTAGAAGTTGAAGACGCTTTACCAGGTGACCTTGAGAAGCCCTTTCCTTTTCCAAACCATCTTTTGTCACCAAAACTTGAAGATGTTCCGTTGCTCAATTTACGTGGCATTTCAGGACCATGTAAATTTGAATACGGCACTCAGGAATTGCAGCCCAAATGTCCTAAGAATGAAGGTATATATGGAACTTTGTGTTTTTGTTGATTGAAATGTATTGGATAATATTTTATGGGACAAAAATAGGACAAAGGGACTTAATCTTAAGATGGAACTTTTGTATTATCTTATTCCAATCTACATGTGTTTGCCAAACCGTTTTTGTAGTCTTTCATGAATTTTTTTAATTGTAACCTGAAAGTAGCCTAGTTTGGTATTTTTTATTATTTTTGAAAAGGCTTGATATTAAGCCTTAAAACTACATTTCAATATAAATTTTACAGTCCATTTTTATAGTGTATATTTCTCTATAAATTAAGAGACAAAAAAGTCAGCTAACCCCTGGCCCATAAACCCAAAATAGATCTAACAGGTTCATCACCCATAATAATTCAAACATTAGGAGATGAACCTCTAAGATCTATTTAGGGGTTATGGGCCGGGGTTAGCTGACCTTTGTTCTTTTAGTTTAAGTATAAATATATTCTCTATTTTTGATTGATTTCAATTTATATTATGTGAGAAGGTGTGTCAATATAAACATTCGATTGTATACGGCTGTGAATGGAGTTCGTTTATTTAATATGTGTTTTCTTTTCCTATTTATGTACATTTTTTCTTTTGTTTTGTTTAGTATTTTTTTTATGTTTATGTAAGAATTTTTTTTTTTTTTCCGTTGAGAAAGGCTCCCGGATGTGGGGCCGAAATATTCGGAATATTTTTGTTTAATTAAATGTGTTGTATTCACTGCTTTATAGAAATTAAAACCCGTTTTTCTTGTTTAATTTTTTGTAATATACATGTACATATGAAAATATATATTACTAGGATTTATTTAAAAATATACAAAATCTAAAGAAATTGCACGAAAATTCGCAAAATTGTACTTTATTATAGTTGCAAAAAATTATGTGCTTTAATTGATTTTGTATGATTTAACTCGAAAGCTCAGCAGATTCCTCTTGAGCTTAAGTGACATGTTAATCTCATTTAAGCCAATATGAAACAGTCTTTGAATCCAAGCTACCTTTTTGAAATCAATATTTAACCTAAAATATGTACAGAACTGTGTTACTAGCGCTATGAAGTGATCTAAAATAATTTTTACAATAAACGCTTTAGAATGATATATCTCGGATATAAAATGGTCCACACTGGAAAACATTTCCTGGTTGTAAAGTCTCTGGTGAACTGAACTGAACTGAAAGAGCCATAAACCTTCAATGTACCAATTATTAAATATTTATTTCATTTTTTCCCAAAGCCACTTCATATGGTACGGATTGTTGTGAAAATTGGCCAATTCCGTGGTCCTAAGTGAACAAAAATGTAACTGCATATGTTCTTGGATCTAAGGATTAAGAGCTGAGGGGTGATAAAAATGGCTTCTTTGTGCTGCAACACACATTTAAATTCAGATTATTAGCTTTTATTTTTAAATTTGGTGAGACAAGTAATCATCCCGTAGATAAATTTTCAGTCCATCTTTTCTGTTTGCAGGCATAATGAACTATGTATTACCACCAATGTAGGGGCAGTCTTGGGGCTTCAGATGGGAATATCAAGTTATAAGACATGTAAGAGAGAAATAAAACTAGTTGAATTCAGCCGTTAAACTTTCGGAGACTATATTTTGTATTTATTATTTGGGAACTAATGTGGAACCAATTGATTGCTATTTTTTTACCTATAATTATGTCAAATTTTTGCTATTGTTAAGCTGTAAAATGTTTATTTTTCGGTTATATTTTTTTTCAATATTATTTTTTTTTAATTCAGTACGTTATCCTAAATTTGCACTTATCCAGCTATTAGTTCTATGCTATGAATTTTTTTTTTATGAATTTCAGGTTTTTGTTTGTTCTATATAAATGAGTTTCGTTGAATGTTTCAGGTTTTATTTTGCTTTATAAAGAGCAGATTTTAGAATGATTTGTGGAAAAACCTGAATATACATCTAATTTTATCTATACATATAATGCTTGTATAATTACATTTTTAAACGTAGCTAAAAATAAAAAACCGTCAGATTTGTTTAGTAAGCTTTGCTGTTAAATATTTCTATGTATGTTTAATTCAAAATTTGTTTTAGAAGCTGAAGACGCTTCACCAGGTGACCTTGAGAAGCCCTTTCCTTTTTCAGCCCATCACCAAAATGTGAAGATGTTTCCTTGCTCAATTTACCGAGCATTTCAGGATCATTTAAATTTGAAAACGACACCCAGGAATTGCAGCCCAAATGTTCTAACAAGGAAGGTATATCTGAAACATTATGTTTTTTTTATTGAAATGTTTTGGATAATATTTTATAGGACGAAAATGGGACAAAGGGGCTTAATTTTCAGACAAAACTTTTGTCTTATCTTATTCCAATGTGCATGTGTTTGCCAAACCGTTTTTGCAGTCTTTCAAGAACATTTTTAAATTTTCACCTGAAAGTAGCCTAGTTTGGTATTTTTTATTATTTTTCAAAAGGCTTGATAATAAGCCTTAAAACCACATTTCTATATAAATTTTACAATCCACATTTATTGTGTATATTTTTCTATAAATTAAGAGATAAATCTGTCTATTATTTTGATTTCAAGTTGAATTTGAAAGATGCAGACAATTAGCTGTTATGATCTGAACTGCCTAACAGAAATCTTTAGTGTAGAACAGGGCTTCTTAAACTTTTTTCACTCATGACCCCATTTATGATTCCTAGTCTCTCGTCAACCCAGTTTAAATACAAAGCAAACCGATTAATGAATATTTTTTGGTGATATATTTAATAGGTAATTACATATATCTACATATGAAAATATATTTTGCAAGAGTTTTTTTAGAAACACACAAAATCTAAATTTAAAAATTGGACAAAAATGCCCTATTTTTCATCTTATTTTATAATAAATATTGAATTCAAAAAGGTAGCTTGGATTCATAGGCTGTTTTGGATTGACTTAAGTGAGATTGATGAGCTATCACTTAAAGCTCAAGAGGAATCTACTGAACTTTTGAGTGGCTTAAACTTAAAACTAGAGTTTCCAAAACAGCCCTTAACTGAATACTGGATCAGAACTTGAACTGCCCACGATTGCTTATAAGGTGTTAAATGTTCTTCTGCCATTAGAAACTACATATTTCTATTAAGTCACTTTCTCAGCTTTAACACATATTACATATCAGTATTGTTCATTGCTAAAAAATGTTCAAGAGGTCTTAAGTCCAGCAGCATCAAACATTCCACCAAGATTTAATTTGTTATGCAATAAAGAATAGGCGTATCCATCTCAATTTTTTTTCCTGTAATTTTAATTTAGTACTTACCACTCAATGCCTACGTTCAAATATATTCGAGTGAACTACGACGTTCACAGAATTCCCTTTTATTGTTGTTACAAAAAAAAAAATGAAATTTTGATGAAAAATAGGGATATTTTTGTCCTAGAACGTAACCCTAAACCTATTATAAGAATTGACAAATAAAGACCTTTAGTTCGTCCTTTAGGTTTATTATAGGTTTATCAAATTGTATTATAGAGTTATTGTAGGTTTTTATTTTTTCTGATCTTAAGTTTAATAATATGGCCTTTACTTTCAAAACTTCTTTTTCTGAAAGTTTTCTTTTTTTTATCAATTTCTGTTCGTTTTGATTTACAAAGTTTCAAGTTTTTCAAACTTCCTTATTTCAAAATATTTTTTTTATTCCAAAACAAATTAACAGCTTTGGCAAGAACTAATAAAATTAAACTGAATATTTGACATATAATGATATCAATTGCTGAAATATCAGCAGTTCAAGATTTTGTATCACTCAGGGCCTGATTTAATCCTTTGACGCTTCTAGCTGCCCTCAGATCACTTTTGACTCTTGAAAAGGGAATTAGAACTGTCAATTTCTAATAATTTGAACTGTATTCCAAGTTCCTGGGGCCACCTCTTCCATAAAAATCTTATATGCCCCCGGGGCTCAAGTTACAACCTGTCCCCGGGCTCTGGGGGGTAGTTTGGCCCGGAAGTTTTCGTTACCTGATTGTTGGACAATTTCAAACAAACTGGCTACCTTAATATTTTCATCGGAAGCATTTGGGGAAAAGAGGGTGTGTGGAGGGAGGGGTAGATGTCCTTCTATCACTTTGGATTTAAAAAAGGTAACTAGAACTTTCAATTTCCAATCAATGAACCTCCTTTGAAGTTTATACGACAACCCCATTTATGAAAGCCTTATATGCCCCTGGAGCATAACTTTAAAGCTTGCCCCTGGGCTCTGGAGGGTTGTGTCAACACCGGAGTTTTTTCATCTTGATCTTTGAACTATTTTTAATAAAATGGCTATCTCATAGTTTTATCGGATGAGTTTGGGAAACAAAGGGCGTGGAGGGGAGGGGGCTAGTTGCCTTACGATCTCTTTTGAATCTTAAAAAGTGAACTAGAACTTTCAGTTTCCAATTAGATGAGCTCCCTCTGAAGTTTGTACAAGCAGCCCTTCCATAAGAACTATATATGCCCCTAGGGCATAAATTACAACGCCTATCCCCAGCCCCTGGAAGACTGTTGCCACCCTGGAGGTACTATTTTCTGATCTTTGATTTGTTTTTAACGAAATGGCTATATCAAAATTTTATCGGATGCATTTGGGGAAAAAAGCCATGGAAGGGGGTTATTTGCCCTCCGATCACTTTTGAATCTTATAAAGGGCACTAGAACTTCAGATTTTCAATCGAATAAGACCTTTCCGAAGTTTATGTGACCACCCCTTCCATAAAAGCTGATATGCCCTCGGGGCATAACTTAAAACACTTTCCCCATGGTTCTGGGGGGTTGTGCTGTCCCAGAAGTTTTGTTACCTGACTTTTGAACTATTTTTAACAAAATGGCTATCTCAAAGCTTTTTTCGGATGGGTTTGGGGAAAAATGGCGTGGAGGGTTTATTGCCCTCCAATCTCTTGTGAGTTTTAAAAAGTGAACTAGAATTTTCAATTCTAATCAATTGAGCCCCCTCTGAAGTTTCTGGCATAACTTACAACGCCTGTCCCTGGGCCCTGGGGGATTGTGTCGACCGCGGAGTTTTTGTTTATCTTTTTTTTAACTATTTTTAACAAATGTCTCAAAATTTTTATCGGATTTTCTTGGGGAAAAATGGCGTGGAGAGGGGGGGGGGTTGTCGCCCTCCGATCAATTTTGACTCTTAAAGAGGGTGCTAGAACTTTTGATTTCAAATTGAATGAGCCCCTTCGAAACTTATGCTACCACCCCTTCCATATGAATTGTCTCAAATCCCCCCCCCCAAAAAAAAAATAATAAATAATAAAACATTGCAGTCTTATGGGTTTTACTTTAGGCAACGCTATAGCGTTGCCTCTGATTAGAAGAGCTAATTTTGAAAGCTAATATAAGTGTCACCATGAGGAAGAAAAGAGGGATCGAAAATAACATTGGTTGTTGTAACCTATCGAAAGATATAAGCTACTGTTTTTTTTTACTCTGTAGACTTTCAAAACATTTTGAAAGATAATGTTTTCGTTTTTTTAGTCTCGATTTTTTTGTTATTCGTTTTTTTTAACTCTGTAGACTTTTAAATTTTTAGGTCACTTTTCCCCACTTGTGTCTGGACTTCACTTACTGGAAAATACGTCACTAGTTGTTTCAAAGAATCCATCTACGAGCCGTTTCTCAATTGCAGATGCATCAAAATCTGAAGGAAATGGTTCAGAAAATCAGAAAACAGGTTTGAAAATTCGCCTTCAAAGTAAAAAGTATAGAAAATTGGAAAGATATCAAAGAACTCATAAGGAAAAAAAGATTTATAAATGTGAGGTATGTGACAAGACCTTTTCTCAATTGTACAATTTGAAAAAGCACCAAAGAATACATACGAGTGAGAAACCGTTTAAGTGTGATATTTGTGACAAAACCTTTTCTCAAACATCAGATTTGAACCGGCACCAAAGACTGCATACAGGTGAGAAACCTTTTAACTGTGATGTTTGTGATAAAACCTTTTCTCGAGTGAACCATTTGAACGGGCACCAAAGAGTGCATACTAGTGAGAAACCGTTTAAGTGTGATATTTGTGACAAAACCTTTTCTCAAACATCAGATTTGAACCGGCACCAAAGACTGCATACAGGTGAGAAACCGTTTAAATGTGATGTTTGCGATAAAACCTTTTCTGAAGCAGGAAATTTGAACAAGTACCAAACAGTGCATACTTGTAATAAACCGTTTAAATGTGATGTTTGTGACAAGACCTTTTCTTTCGTATCAAATTTGAAAACCCACCAAAGAATGCATACGGGCGAGAACCTATTTAAACGTGATGTTTGTGATAAAACCTTTACTCACGCATCAAGTTTGAATCTACACCAAAGAGTGCATACATGTAAGAAACCGTTTAAATGTGATGTTTGTGACAAGACCTTTTCTTTCGTATCAAATTTGAAAACCCACCAAAGAATGCATACGGGTGAGAACCTATTTAAGTGTGATGTTTGTGATAAAACCTTTTCTTACCCATCATATTTGAAAATCCACCAAAGAGTGCATACGGGTGAGAAACCGTTTAAGTGTGATGTTTGTGATAAAACTTTTTCTACAGTATCAAATTTGCACCAGCACCAAAGAGTGCATACAGGTGAGAAACCATTTAAGTGTGATGAATGTGACAAGACCTTTTTTCAATTGTACAGTTTGAACAGGCACCAAAGAGGGCATACGGGTGAGTAACCAATTAAATAGTGTGTATTTGAGAAGTGTTTTTTGCAAGGTTTCAGTGTGAATACACATCAAAGACTGTATATAGGTAAGAAACCTTTCATATGTGATGTCTGTAGAAAAACTTTTCTGATGTTAGCAATTTTCACAGGCATCAAATAGTGCATACGGCAGCTTAGGAAGATTATTGTAACACAAGCTGTATCTTCATTGGCTTGTTGTTATCATTCTCACAACCAAATAGTAATACATCGAATAAGGTTTTTTCAATGTTTTTCCATGTGTTTAGTTTCAATAGCAGTTTCATCATCATCCTGACAAAAATATAGTGATACATAATTGCTTGATTTTAATAAATGTGATGGTTGTAAGAAATTCTTATCTAAATCAAGGTTTTTAATGAGTTGCAAACAATTCATATAAGTGCAAAACTGTTGAAAAGACTTTTTATGTGGGAACTGCTTGCCTTGACTGGACTCTTCGAACACGCACAAAGAGTGCATACATGTGAGACACCATTTAAATGTGATTTGTGCAAAAGAGTATTTTGATTTAAGTCAGCTCTGAATTAGTATCCAATATCCTATTCTAGAAATAGCCTCAGAGTTTATAGACTACAAGAAGACCTTTTGAACAAAAGTGATTTTTATTTAAAGACGAAAGCTTGATGCAGAATCACCAGAATCAATCACAATCAATGTAGAACAGCAGAAGCTTATCTACATTGGCTAATTTTCATGTTTAAATTAACACTTTGTATATTTATATAGTTTTTCGGTAATTTCGATTTTTGCAAGTGCAGCTAGTCTTTTCATCCAAAAGCCCAAAGGCTAAAGAAACGAGAACCATGGATCAATTGACAAAAATAAATTTGTGGCCCATGTGTTTCTTTTTCTTCTTTATAAACAATCCTCACTGAATTACTCCTGTTTTGATTAAAAAAAGAACTGTAAGCTTTATTATGGTAGAAAAGACCCAAAAGCTTTGTTTTCAAATTGCTTGTAAAATTTATTTGTTTTCAGCTTTGTTTTCAAATGGATATTGTCAGTATATGGGAAAAGGTTTGCTTTGTTTCTTGAAAATGAAAAAAATGGTTTCAAACAAGTCTTTCAGTTTTTCAAAATTTCGATTACCTTGGTCAAGGACTACCTCTCAAATTAATCTTGTGGTCTACTTAGGTCAGCTAACAAAATAAAAAATTTCAAAGTAATTCAGAAAGTAAATTTTTTTTAGCACATTTTAATATCATAACGCATTGAAATGTTGTGTGGTAGATAACCATAACAAGCATCAAACGATGTTTTCACTTTCATCCTAGCTACATTATATGGCCCACTGCTAATTTACCACGAACTTTACCCTCACCCCCCTAATGTGGAAATATATACCCTGAATTGGACGGCAAAGTTTTGAATCGCAAAATTCAGTGTTATTTTTGTCAACGGCAATTGAAAAACTTGAAACGGTAGGAAAACGTTTTATATTAGGGTTGCTTAATAAATGAGGTTTGAATTGTTATAAATAATTATTTTTGGAATATATTACTCTTGAACAACTTATTTATAAACTAGTGATATGTTTTTAGGTTATTTTTTGGCAGTTTTTATTATTGACTTATAATTAAAGTGAACATATCACTCGATGCCCTTTTTTATACTCTACGAATATAATAATCGCTTTCTACCGGAAATTCAAATTTACCCACTGCCACCCCCCTAATGTGCAAATATATGCCCTGAATTGGAATATACCATGAATTGTCGACGGCAAAGTTTCGTATCGCAAAATTCAGCGCTATTTTTGTCGACGGCATTTGAAAAACTTGAAACGGTAGGAAAACGTTTTATATTAGGGTTGCTTAATAAATGAGGTTTGAATTGTTATAAATAAGTATTTTTGAACACGAAAAATAAAACAAAAAAAACAACAATGTGCCCACATCGTTCTTTACTTAGGCAGCGCTATGATATGAACAGTGTTTTTGGTATATTTTTTTCTTTTTTTGAGATATTTTTTGCTTGCTTTTCTGATTTTGATTTTGCTTGCTTTTTATCCACTATTTCTTTTTTTTAAAATAAATAATTTAAGTTCATTAGTGTCTGAAATTGCATATCTTTACATAAAAATTAACTAAAAAAAACTTTTTCCACAAAATAAGTTTTTCAAAGCAAAGTAAAGAACTCCATTAAACAAAAAGTTAGCAAAAATAAAATCAAATAATCTACCAAGTGTGGAACTACCACAAATCAGCATCGATAAATAAATGATACAAAAATTAACATAAGTAGGGCTCAAAACCCCTATGCCATCCCAAGGCCAGAACATAATTCGCACTTTACTGAAAAAAATATAGATGTTTTTACTTTTATAACTTATATAAATCAAATAATATTAACATTTTGATTAACAAATATAAGTATTTGTATATTCAAATGACAATGCAAATTCCATTTGTATTTTTTTCATTAAAGTGCAAGTTATTTTCTGACCTTGGGAAGACATAGGGGTTTAGATCTCTCCTCATATTATTAATCCTCGTTTTGAGTTTGACTCGGTTATTTATTGTAATTTCTATTCGTTTTGGGTTTCATTTATTTATCGATGCTGATTTTTTGTAGTTTCACGCTTGGTAGATTATTTGATTTTATTTTGGCAAATTTTTGGTTTAATGGAGTTCTTTACTTTTTTTGAAAAATTTATTTTGTGGAAAAAGTTTTTTATAACCAATTTCTGTTCGTTTTATATTGACATAGTCTTTTCAGAGAAAAAGAAAATAATAGTTTAAATATTTTCTTTTTTTTAAGACTTTATAGTTTGGCCTGCTATTTGTATGCTGGAGAAAATGTTTCAGCAATTTTTAACAACGTGTACCCTTTTAAAAATCTGGACTCAAATAGTAGTGTTTAATTTAGTTCATACCTCCTCTAGTTGACCTGAAATATTAAAATTGATACCATTCGCAAAAAAATCTGTTTACTTTCTTTGATAGCTTGCATACACTTACGCTATTTTGATTTGGTTAAATTTTAAGAGCAAAACTAGCCCCAAACGTTTGAATATAATACCCTCAGTCGTTCTTGGGATACTGCTGAGATGTCCTATTGAGAATTAGCATTAACACAGGGCATTTTGATTTAATCTTAACTTACAACCTTTGCTCTGGGGACTCTGGGGGTTTTTCATCCTTAACTACATATTTTCCAGAACTTTCAACTACGTTGAACAAAATGGCTATCTCTAAACTTTGATTGAATGCGTTTGGGGAAATGTTGGGCTTGAGAGGGGGGTCAATTACTCTCTACTCACTTTCGACTATTAAAAAGGGCCATTTCAATTTTCAAACAAATCAGCCCTTTTTGAAATTTTTACAACAACTTTCTATATAAACCTTATATGCCCCAGGGCATAACTTACAACCCTTGCACTGAGGGCTCTGAGGGGGTTATCATCCTAAAAGACCTAGTTTCCAGAACTTTCTACTAGCCTATGTTGAACAAAATGGATATCTCAAAATTTTGATTGGATGTGTTTGGGGAAATGGTGGGCGTGAGAGGGGGGCTAGTTGCCCTACAATCACTTTCGACTATTAAAAGGGCACTAGCCATTCCAATTTTCAATTGAATGAGCCCTTTTTGATGTTTTTACAACATCGCTTTCTATAAAAATCTTACATACTCCCAGGGCATAACTTACAGCCCTTGCCCTGAGGGTCGTGGGAGGGATGGGTTGTCATCCTTAAACACCTAATTTCCAAAACCTTCAACTACGTCAAATAAAATAGCTATCTAAAAATTTTGATTGGATGTGTTGGGGGAAAAAGTGGGCGTGAGAGGGAGGTTAGTTGCCCTCAAATCACTTTCGACTATTAAAAAGGGCACTAGCCCTTTGAATTTCCAATTGAATGAGCCCTTTTTCAAGTTTTTACGACAAAGATGTCAATAAAACCTTATATGCCCCCATGGCATAACTAATAACCATTGCCCCGAAGACTGTGGGGGGAGTGTCCTACTCAAAGGTATAACTTCCTGAACTTTAAACAGCGTGGAACAAAATGGATATATGAAAATTTTGATTCGATATGTTTGGGGAAATGGTGGGCGTGGAAAGGGTGTTAGTTGCTTTCCAATTACTTTTGACTATTAAAAAGGGTACTAGCCATTTCAATTTCCAATCGAATGAGCCCTTTTGAAGTTTCTACGACAACACGTTCTATAAAAACCCTATATGCCATGAGGGCATAACTCACAACCCTGGCCCTGAGGGCTGTTGTGGAGTGTTCTCCTCAAAAACGTAATTTCTATCTGGAAATCAACAACGCTGAACAAATTGGCTATCTAAAAATCTTGATTGGATGTTTTTGGGAAAACGTGGGCGAGAGAGGGGTGTTAGTTGCCCTCAATTCACTTTCGACTATTAAAAAGGGCACTAGACCTTCGAATTTCCAATCAAATGAGCCTTTTTCAAGTTTCTAAGTAGGAAGCTATCATGAGCTCCGGAACGAACACCTTGCTGTCATCTACAATTGAGTCTAACGCTGACAGTACATAATTTATGGTTTTTGTCACTGAGAATGAAAAAACAGGATTTTCCTCACTTGAAAAACAGGATTCTTTTCAATTTTATGGATGTTTTTTGGACGGTTCTGGGTTTTGGGTATTTTATTTATTGTTTTTTAGGAATGTCAACAGCAATTTATGTCTGTTTTTATGGTTTTTGTCAGTGAGAATGAAAAAACAGGGTTTTTCTCACTTTAATGGATGTTTCATGGATGGTTATGAGTGTTGGTCAATTGATTTGTTGTTGTTGATGGATGTCAACAGCAATGTATGTCTGTTTTATGGTTTTTGTCACTGAGAATGAAAAAACAGGACTTTTCTCACTTTGATGGATTTTTCATGAATGGTTATGAGTGTTGGTCAATTGATTTGTTGTTGTTGTTGTTCGTCCAGGTGTACGCTAGGGAGAAAGTTTTGATCCAGGAATAGGAAACCGGAAGTACATGCATCCTTCTAAACCAATCAGAGGGACGGTTACATCTCCTAGGCCAATCAGAGAGTAGCTTACATATGATTTTCCCTTTGCAAAACAATTCGCCCTTGGGATTTCGTAAATAACGGACATGCGTTGTGATTAAACATTCAGAAAGTTCCAAGACATAATGGATAAAACACTGAGTATTATTGATGAGCTAGAAGCCTTGGCTACAATGATGAGTACATTTTCAATTTACTCATCAGTAACAATGTGAGTACCTTTTCATTCTTTATTTTCAAATAAAATTATTTTACATAGTAGTCCCCCCCCCACACGAAACAAACTCCACTATGCTATCTTTATAAGTGCTAGAAAACTTAAAGTACGCTTTTTTACCACATAAGCCCCCCCCCCACTGTTAAAGACTAATTCTTGCGTTAGAAATAACTCTCTTGCTCGATAAATTCATGCTTTCTCTATTTCTAGCTAAAAGTGGCAGACAACATCCGTCAACTCTTAGGTATTAAGCTACGCTGGTTTAACATAAGCTTCCCGCAAGATTATAATTAGCCGTCACCCTTTGAAGCACTTCCTGTTTGTTTACGTTAGCAGTTTAGTCGAAAGGTTTCACAGATCCAAAAGGATGGTTTCTCCTGTCAAAATAAAACAGTTGCAAGCAAAATGAGATTGTAATAATCAAGCTAGGCCTGCGCAACCTATATAGAAGAATGAACCGAGTTACTCCCCAAAATGCTTGCTAACAATATATTTTAGGACACTATGAAAAAAGGGGGGAGGGGCTATGCCTCAATTCTATCACCATCATTATAATGTGAAAACAAACTGTTTCTTCACATGAAAAGTAAGGGGCTGGGATTTCTAAGAAAATGAATACATAGAATTATTATGTGTAAATTGAATACCTTTTACATCTAAGATCGTAAATTTAGGCCTAAAAGCCACTGGGTTAATAATCTTTTTCTATTTTAAAGCCTATACACGGGAATAGTAAAACCAATTTCTCAACAAGATAAAAATGGGAGCATTTCTCATAAATTTTACTTTTTGCTTTGCTTTTGGCTTAGGGGGAGGGGGTTTCTTAGTGATAAATGCTTTCTAGACAAAATTATGGTTCGGGGGTGGGGGTACTAATTTTCCTTTGTAAAAAAGGGGGAAATTATTTCGATACTAACTTTTTCTTCTTTGAGGCCAATTATGATGAATATACAGCCCCTCCATCGAAGAGAGCAAGGGAGGATGATGCGAACCCTGTGAAGGTGACAGTTACGCAATATGGTCGCTGGCCGAAGCCCCCCAAACAAGTGTTGCCTGCCCAAGCCGCAGCCCATTCTGCGCAGGATTGTGACATCGCTTGCCCATCCGCTCTCCATGGGCCTTTAAAAGCTGCCCCACCTACGTTAGGTCAGTAGGTTGCTCTCCAGCATGCTATGCCAGGACCATTCGGTACCCAAATACAGCCGGAATTTGCAAATGTAAGCATTTTCACCTCTAGTTTCTACCTATTTCTTCCATCTTTTCATCTTTTTAGGCCTTTTCTTTTCGCTTTTTTTCAACATTGTAAAATTGTGTCAGAGATTCTCAAAGATATTATTTTCGATAAAGATTTTTTCTCATCACTCTATTTAAAGGACAGAGATTATAACATTTATTTCTGACACATATGGATTCTAATTCGAGTAATATTGTTGACAACTTGCAATTTACAACTTGCCAAGATTTTGGGAGACATTCAATAAGAGTTAACGGTTCCCATTTAATCGCATTTTCCAGAATATCTTGAAAATAATAGACTTGTATTCACGAATTTAAGGTCAAAGGAGGTCGGTTTATACACATTCAAAATAAGCTATTTTTGGGAGATGATCTGAATGAGTGAGGCTATCATTTCAAACGAAGTAATGACACCGGTTTTTTTTCCAAAGCAGATATGGACTATTAATATGAAATGTTTTTTGGGGGGTGATTGTTTGAACAAAGTCAAAACCTACTATGTAATGTTTTAGATTGTATTTAGCTGGAACTTTCAGGATGTATGGAGTAAACCAAATGCTACTAAGCACATGTAAATAATAATCCAATTTTTAAAAATAGGATAATTTAGACACTATAAAAATAATCTATTTTTCATTTATACGTTGTTCTGGTTCCATACTCGCCTTCTCCCCCCTGCTCGTCAGTTGGAGAAGGAGAGGACGTACCTATGGGGCTTTATAACAATGAAATATCTCAGTAGGTCAGCGTTAATTCACTTGAATTTATTCCTGATAACATTGATGACTTTTTAAGTGATTATTTTAATGTAGATAATAGCACAGTTGAGCAGGGGGACTTGAGTCCAAACACACTGCAAATTTTAGAGTATTTTTCCAATGAATTAACAGGGAACCCTCATCTAGCCCCTGATAACATAGTTCCACTTCAATCGAATGAAGTGGCTTCCCATAGCCCTATCATTGGACAATGTGGGGGAGGTGGTGGTGATAATAATAATATACAAGAGGAGTCGGGGTGAGGGAGGGGGTGATGATAATAATATACAAGAGGGGTTGGGGGAGGATGGGGATGAGGAGGAGGGGGTAGTATCCATTTGACACCATTTCCCGAGTTTTATCTCACCAATACAATTTTAAATACAATAGTTGTCTACACTGCAACCTTTGCAGATCCATTTAATTGACTTTTGTGTGGTAATTTTGTGGTTGACCCCGTAGAAATCGTGCATGAATATGCAGATAGAATTCGTGCACTGCTGGAGAACCAAATTCAATTCTGGGGTGGTAGGGATTCAATTAAGGTTTCTATTCTTTTAAAGGTGTTTTATTTTAATGAGAGAAAAAGTGAAGTCTACCACAATTTTGTACATACTGAGATGCGTGTGATCTATCCAAATTTACATAGTTTTGTGGGTGCATTTTCTGTGTGGTTAGTTAATTTTATTGAGAATCTTAATAATTATAACGACAATGGGAGCGGGTCTGTAGTTCATTATGTCGAAAATTTAAGCGTTAATATCTGTAAATTTAAGAATGATTTTATTTTAAGAAGGGGGAAGGGTCTGAGGGGTCAATAGTTTTAAAATATAATTCTGATCTAGAAGGTTGTCAAGGCGTACAGCGGGTCTGTTTTGAAACAGCTCAAAAATGTTTCAAGTACGCTTTCCTCATATCAGCTTTTGAGCCTCTAGCACGTGACGCTTCAAAGACGAATTTAGATCACTGGGCTGTACATGGGAAGGAGGGGTCCAATTTTCCCATTGTAGATTTTTATTGTTTAAAGGGAATATACCCAGTAACGCTCAGGTCTATTCATATTTTTGAAAGGGCCAATACCCTTTTAAATATCAGCGTTACTGTGGTTCAGTGTGACACTGAATTTGAAGATGGCGTTCGATCAAAAAAGAAGGGGGTGCTGTTCCCAGTAAGTGGTCCGTCGATTGAATTGGTTAAACACTGGGTTTGGTTGTTGTACACACCACCATCTAGTGACCAAGCCAATTCAATTGGCCATTTCAATCCAATTACAGACATTAGTAGAGTTCTAGGGGAGGGTAAGACTAGGGGGGTACGTTTCTACTGTCCAACATGCATGTCTCGATTTTGGACAGAATTAAAGTTGCAAAATCATATGAAGCACTGTAGACGGCATGGCTACCGGTCAGTGGAAACGGTTTCAGGGGATAGGGCCATTTTACGTTTCAAAAATTTTCAAAACACTCCTCCAGAGCAATAAAATCTCGTTGGACTGTGAGGCGAAGCTGGTGGAAGTGAACGATCCTCGATTTCCAAACCGAATCAAGGAACATCAAACTATTGCAGTCTCCTACGCCCACGCACAAAGAGACAGTTCTAACATCATGCAGTTGTTAGAAATAGTTGAAACGTTGGATGAGGCAGAGTGCATGATCAAGGCACTGACTAAATTAATTGGCACCGCTAATGCCGCTATTTCCCGCTTGAGAAATACACATTACCCTATGGTGTTGTTTGCAGAGGATCGTCTCGCGATTAAAAATCAAAACATATGCTGGGTTTTTAAGGGGGAGTTTGAAGATGGGGATAAGGGGACTTAAGGGAAAAGATGGGGGAAGGGGAAGGTCAGAGACCATGATCACTTGTGGCAGGAAATATCCTCGGGGGCTAGTAATTTTAGAGGGGTAGCGCATCAATCGTGTAACATAAACATTAGCCAACAGTTTTTTATCCCAGTTTTTATTCACAATGCAAATTATGATTTAAAATTTATTTTACCGGCACTGGCATTTATGCACAGGGAACGAGGGGGAGTAGATAGTCCATGGGTAAATAATTCATTTACCTATAACATCATTCCCAAATCAGCCGAGAAGTGGTTGCTTCTCGATTTGAAATGGCAGGTAGTGAATAATGGGCAAACGTGCTGAAATAAAATAAGATTTTTTAGATTCTTTTAGTTTTTTTCCAAGACATTGAGTCAAGTGATTCAGGTGCCGAAAAGCGTTAATTTAGATAGTTTACCTTTTCTTAGACAGCACTTTCCAGACAGTGAAATGTATGACCTATTGACATGTAAAGATGTATATGCTTACGACTATTACTGTTCTGGCGCTCGCTTAAGCGAGGTGAAACTGCCTCCAATTGAAGCTTTCTATAATTCACTCACCAACAGTGAATGCACAGCCGAGGACTATGAGTTTGCCAAGAAGGTGTGGTCTAACGGTAAGTGTAAAAATGGGTGGGATTATTGTAGACTGTACTTGGCCAGTGACGTTTTAACTCTGTTGAAAATAGTCTGCAAGAACACAGACCAATTCTATTCAGAGTTCGGACTAAATATAGGCTATTATTTTTCCACACCACATTTGGTTATGGACTTTATCTTAAAAATTAATAGGGAGGAAATAGGCTTAATAACTGATGTGGATCAACACCTTTTTGTAGAAAGAACATTGAGCGGTGGGTACGTTTTTCATGGGGATCACGTCTTGACAACCGATCCAAGCGAACAAAACACCGGTGCAAGGTCAAATGCAGTGTTCTTGGACATGAACTCATTGTACCCCTGGGCAATGTCTCACTACTCTTTGCCGTGCGGGAACTATCAATGGCTTGAGAATACTTGTGAGTTCCCCGACATTAACACTTTCGAGGACAATGGGCCACAAGGATGGTTCTTAGAAATTGACGGACACATTCCGTTACAGCTTCATGATTTAGTCAGAGATTTAGTTTTTCCCTGTATCAATCGACCAGTGACCAGGGACTCACTGAGCCCCTACAATCGATCATTGGTTGAGGATATGGGGATGCACTGGAGCCCCTCTAAGCAAAAACTGATTGCTGATTTGGACCCTAAGGAGAATATCGTTGTTCACCATGTGCTTTTGGACTGGATGGTGAACAATGGTTTCAAGATAACCAAAGTACATAGGGTTCTGCAATTCAGTCAGAAACCCTAATTAAAGACATTTATCGACACTTTTGTTGATAAACGCTCCAGGGCTAACAGCAAAGTGGAGAATTAAATGTACAAACTCATTCTAAACTCAGCGTTTGGCAAAATGTGTGAAAGCGTACGGAACAGATCTCGTTGCGACGTCGTGACTAACCCCCTAGAGTGTGCACGAATTATTGCCGACCCCAATTTTACATCGTTCACGAGCATAGAGGCTGGCATGGTTCTTCTACACAGGAAAAAGTGAAATGTGGTACTGAACAAGAATATAGGAGGAGGTAGTTCAGTACTTGAAATTACAAAAAGCTCATGTTGTTGTTTTTTTACAGTGTGCAAGGTGCAATGGCCACGGGAGGGGGAGGTTCAAGTTTACTATGGGGATACAGATTCTCTGCTGTTAAAAGTAAAAACCGAAGATTTATTGGGTGATTTAGAAAATGGGGAACACATCAGCTCGGGGGTGGATTTCACCAACTGGAACCCGTCCCTTTACCACGATTTGGTGAAACGTCAAGCCCCCAACCAACTACTAATGTTAAAATCAGAGACGGGGAGTGATTTGATATTCAGGGGGTGTTCCCGGGTCCTAAAATTTAATGCGTAGAAACTCATAACGGGGATGTAAAGCAGGCGTGTAAAGGGGTGTCCACACATTTTGTAAAGAGAAACTTCTGTAGCGATGAAAGTTTTAGGGCTGTGGTTATAAAAGAAAAGGGACTGGGCTTAATTGTGGTCATAAATATTGCCCGCGTCAAATGTAATATCGTACCTTAAAGCTGAGAACTTATACTTTGTAGGTTCTCCGATAGCGCCGCTTATAGTGCTAAAGATTGTGTCAACTAGGCTAGCGCCACCCTCGATTAATGTGAGAAAATAGAATATGTATACATGTAAATGTGGCCTCTTTTTCTTGAGCGATCTGGAGATCAGATTCCCTGGGAACGTCCTTGGAGATTTTGCGAACTAATTGCCTATTACTAGACTAGATGCAGACATATAAAGTGAAATAAACACTGGTAAAAAACAATAGATTTATTGGGACTTACATATTTAGGTGCACAGCAGTAAGTCACTTCAAACGACAACAGTGGTGACAGAGATATAACAATCAAAGAATTGCCCAGATCTTGCACCGAGTAATTCTGTCTAAGCGGTCCTGATTTTAAAATACGAATATATATATATATAAAGCACTTTTACCCCACTATCAAATGTAGTTTTTTTCCTCCTGCGCTGTAAGAACTGGCTCACAATTGGCTTGAGTGGCCCCAAGGATGCGAACCCTTCGTCCAATAATATGTCTCTAATATTTTTGATGATTTAGACGTTCACACGGTTCTTATCGTTTAAACGTCCTGTGAAAGTGACTGCACTTTTTCTCTTTGCTGATTAAGGACTTTTCATTTTTGAAACTAGATTTAACTTAATTATTGGAAGTTGGAATTATCTTAAGAAAGAAGGAACTTTATTTTGGTATTTTAAATATATCGCATTTTGCTCATGGTACATATTACCCGTCCCAATGAATTAATGACGTCCCGTCATTATGACTTGATTGCCTTTGGGCTTTTGAATGTTCACAATTTATTAATTATTTCTTCTACATAATTATTTTATATTTATGTTATGGCCTAATCAGGAGTGCTAAAAATTTTCTCCATTACTTTTCTTATTTTATTCCACATCCCTATCTAAAATTCATCTACCGGACTAAGATTATTCATGGTTCTAGGCTAACTACTATACTAAAGATTGGTTTTTTTTTCCTACACCTAACTTTGATTACTTTTACATTTCCAACAAGTTTGGGGCTATTCAACCTTTACTTAAGATTTTTTTGAATTCACTTTTTACAAGGCTTTTTTTGCTGTCTATATGGCACACTACTTTCTATCTACTCTACATTAATAGCTCAACAACGCTACACATAACTCTATCTGGACACCTAACACTACATACAAAAACGATTTCACACAATATTGGGTTCACCATATTCACTGGTAAAATTAAAACACTTTCACTGGGGATGTTTTACTACGCAACGTTAATGATGGGATATTGGGATTTCCGAGTTATCAAAGTTACTAAGAAGTAACATATGTAAATTCACATCTATTTCAGTACCTTCGAGTCTTTATAGCGTACTCAATCCTTCTGTTGTAAATTATTTTCCTTCACTGTTTTCGTCTTGGCAAAATTTTTGAAGCGCTTACGTTATGGTTTCTTCATGGGACAGTTCAAGCACGATTGTGTTCACACGTCAGGCTTTCTCTAATTGTCAACTGGGAAATGATGCTTCCAACTACAGGTGTGGGAATATGCCATCAGAGTTCATTCTCACCTGCTTTTCGATAGTTCATAGGGTGCCATATCTTTTGCGATATTTTGAGGCACATAGAGAATGTATTCTCGTATAAAATTGTTCTTTTGTGTCTCTTATAAAATTGTTAGCTCATGGCTTGCGTCTATTAACCTTTGTGGTGATTCTTAGGTTAATCACGGGGGAATTGAAGTTTGAAATTGGACGGGTTGACATCAAACTATAGTGACTCCTTCAACGTATTGTCTTCAACTTGTGGGAGGGGCATATTGTCACTGGCTTGGTCACTGTGGTTAATTTTGGTTTCTGGGTCCTTTTTCAGAAATTATCTCGTACATTTATGGCATAACAGAGATATGAACTTTCCACACAGAGGGAATAGGATGGATTTTGAGAGATGGTCGAAAGGGATTTGACGAGTGAAACTGTGTTGTAAAAATAATTTTCGGGATCATCAAATATCATCACTATACAGTCAAATGGTTCTGGGGTCCATAATGATTGTCAAAGGCGATATTTATGTATTTATATCTTGTACTGATCGATGGGGTTCTCAGCATTTATGTGATTATATGGTTCGATAAAGCACTGGATACTGAGATTCAAATAGAATGTTACCTGATACGTAATGTGGTTTGTGGTCGAAGTAACAATGATCAAAGGTAACTGTTGTTTCCGTAGACGAAGCTGGGATGAAAATTGCCTGGAGTGTATGGTGAGTATTCTTCGTTGGTTGAGGTATGATGAAAATAGATGCTACTAGGTTGTATATGCACTTCCTGTAATAAAAATAACGAGGCAGAATCACACGTTCTTTAAAGTAAATACTTATAGTACAAATAAGTCACGTATTGATCGGTTACATGAATTTTACGCTATGAGACGGAGTTAAATAAATACACTAATATTAGTATAGAAAACTAAATTTTTATCGTGTTCAGCAATTCTTCAACACTCAGTTAATTTTACATTAGATTTAAAATAATCATTTAAACAGAGTTTATGCTACATGGTTAATTTTGAGGTCTAATTTTACAACATGTTTCATGCCTGCATTGTTCACGCACGTCCGTGCTGTTTAAGAAACGCATGTTGGAGCGTCATAACCACACGGTTTTACGTAAACGATACTACAATGAGGGAACAAGACAACAAGGACGAGTGGAGACCTCTATACCCACTCGTTTTCTAATGTCTTCCCTATTTCTTGGCCTAGACGTTCTCATGGCGTTCCGGGTTTAAACTCTGCATTTCTGCTGTTTCCCCGTGTTCTTCTCTTGGTTTTCACCTTCTTAGTCTCAGGATTTTTCCGTAATTAAACGTCACTAGGGCTCTTATGGTCAGGAAAGTCGCGAATACGAAACATACGGCCAATAGTATGTTCCACCATAAATTGGTCGATTCTTTGAGTTCATTCGTGTTTCTTTCTAGTCTTGTTACTTGTTGAAACAAGGTCTCGAAGGGTTTGGGGTCCAATTTCATAAAGATCTTCTATGCGTCATGGCTAGCTAGCAATGAATTTTCATGCTTGAATATTACTCCATGTTTTACAGTGTCTTGGGCCACTGCGTGAGCAACGAGGATTATGATGATATTCTTAAGCGTCATCTTATTTTTTGTTTCTGGAATTAATTTATCATTAATTTTACCCGTTTTTCGCAAAATTCGTTTTTTTTACTGCTTTGTTATTATTTTTTTTTTCGAAGGCACTTTAATTTTTACTTAGTTTATTTCTTATTATGTAATAATTTTGTGGCATTGGCCAAAGAAAACTGATTTGTAGGCGTAAAACATAATAAATATTTTATGATTAGATAGGTTAGGAAAGTAAAGTTAGGATTTCCGAGCTTTATTCTGGTTGTGATATACCTGTATGACTGGTTGAGATATAACTTTAAAGCGTGGCTAGTAATCGTTACACAATTTAATTTTACATTATATTTCTCGAGTAAGAAACATATGAATAAGCAAGCGTGCAGCACGTAATTACACTGGTATCCTATTTTATGTGTAGGCCTAAAATAATTATAATCTGCAGTAAGACAAAATATTTCATATAGTTAGACGCTTCTGTACTGGTAATTTCTTGTTTTGGATAATATCCATCTTGGTTAGGAAATGGGTCGATTTTTCATAGAAAATCCAAGGGCAAGCACGCCCACAACAAATTAAAAACTGCATGGGCTTTGAGTTCCTCCCCGGGCTTCCCACAAAACGTGGTCCAACACCACTTGCCGTTTTCAGTTGACCATGAGCTTCCTACAGTTGGTTATTTTCTGTTCCCACCTTTCTCTCTGATCACCAATGTTTTGACATCGCTCGTATTATTATTACTTTTTTTCATTAATACTGACTTGGTTAACTTTACTTGCACACGGTTAGACTTATTATGGTGTTAAATTTATTATATTTGAAATTTATCTTTACATTAATTAGGGATATTTCCATCTGTCAGGTTTTTTAACCGTTCTGCCTGACTATGTCGTTATTTTCTCCTCTGTTTCTTGCGGTTTTTCTTGGTTTTTCTATCGAAATAAGGTCGAACTTTTTGTGTTTTTTTTTTCAAAAATTCTTGCCCTTTTAATTTCTTTTCTTTCGCGTGTGCGGCTGCTGAAGTCGGTCTTGATTTCCCTATTTCTTTACCTACTATATGGTCTGATTAACCGCCAGACTCTTCGGAACTAGTTTCCGATGAATCCGGATTAGAAATTTTAGAGGTGGCACTTTTTGAGGTTTCGCCTGCCATTCCTTCGTAAATTTCTACTCCCCTGGAAGTAGAAGGTTTATTCCCTAAGTCCTCGCCTTGAGTTTTCAACTCGGGAGATTTGAAAGATTCTTGAGAGCTTTGGGAGGAATCAATAGTTTTTGCGGGGTTCCTCCACTGTTTGAAGGCCATATCTTCAGGGGGTGGGGCATTTTTTGCACTAGGGTTTCCCTCCATGAAGTCCACTGTTTAGGCTTGACCTTTGACACAGTTATATCATGATATTGTCCTTGCTGGTCATCCTTGGGAGTTTTATTCTCGAGCAATGTACTTTGACTCGTTTTTATGGGAAAATTTATTAAATCCATAGCTTCTCGCAGGTTTGTTTTAGTTGAATCTTTGGGGGGAGTTTTCTTTACAGTCATACCGGGGGTTTCTACAGCTCTTTTTAATTCCTCCTGTAAGGACAGGGGCCTTTCTATTGGTGTTGCAGGGGAAACCATATCGTCTGGAAATCTTTTGGGGGGACATGGGGTCGAAATTCTATCGGGGAAAAATTGGGTTTTTGGAGATATTGTATAATCTAACTCTCCTGCGCTCGTCGATGAATATCTCTTTGGATCTTTTGGTGTTTTTATTTCAGGAAAAATCCTGGTATTAGGGATTTTTTCTTAGGAACAACTAGATTTTTCATTGCTAAAAATTCTTCAAAGTTTTTCCTCATCACTGTCATCTTCAAAATAATCTTGTTTAAAATTCAAGGGTTTTAGCTCTGCCAATCTTGATTTAGGTGGCTCATTTTCCGAATCTGACGAATCAGTAGAGGAGGGATGTGCTACCCATCTCTCTGGAAATTGGGCTCTTTTTATTCGGCTAACATGCGCCTTGTAAGTTCTTCCACTATCGAGGTTTTCCATTTTAAAAGTATATTCGTTATCGTACTTTTTGACTATTCTGTACGGTCCAGAATATTTGATGGAAAGTTTTTTTCCTTTCGTTTTTGCCCTGTTCCTTAGGTAAACGAAGTCTCCTACTTTGAAATTTATACTCCCCTTGACTTTGGGTTGGTTTCTTAGCTCTTGGTTTATTTTACATTTTTCCAGCTCTTGCCTGACTATTTTATAAGTTTTCCTCATCCTATTTATGAATTCTTGTTTTTAATCTTCCGAGCTATTATAATACTGCCGAGATTCAATAATCTCATTATACGGGATTCTAAAATCACGACCAAAAAGTAAATAAAATGGATTATCTTTAGTTGTTTCTGAATAAGCAGTGTTGATTACGTTAGTTAAATAAGATAAGAACTGATCCCAGTCGTTCCTACTGTCTTTTGTATAGATAATTAATACGTTATAAAATATTTTATGCCTATTTTATATTTTAACATTAGCTTGTGGGTGGTACGGAGCTGTCACCATTTTCTCTATATTAAGAAAACTCATTAAGTCCTTTGTTACCTTTGAAACAAAATTGCCTCCGTTGTCACTCAAAATCTTATTTGGAACCCCAAATTGTAAAAATAATTTCGCTAACTCCTTACTGGTGGCATAGGCACCTTGATTTTTTAATGCTGTTGCAAAAGTAAATCCTTAAAAATGGTCTATAAAGAATACAAGTATGGCTTCTGCTAGAAACAGGAAAGGCTGCGCTCGTTCCGTATAAGTCAAATGAGATAATATCGAAGGGGTGCTTTGCTACAGGGACCCTTCCCATTGGAGGATTAGGATAAGCTAGGGGGATTTTTTTTAAGTTACACGCTTCGCATGTACTTACAAATTCTTTAAGTTTTGTCATTGCCGACGGCATGTAAAATATTGTTTTAATTTATGGAACGTTTTCATTAGTCCTAAATGGCCACCTACATCTGAATGGAAATATTCAAATGCAGGCACTATTAAGTTTTGTGGTAATACAGGTAAAAGGATCAGGGTTTCCCATGGGAATTATTTGCGAAAGAATAGCCCCAATGCCTTTTGAACTAGCATCGGTCGTAACCACAAATCCTGCGTTTTCGAAATCAGGAAGTGATAAAATTGGTTCAGAAGTGAGCGCCTTTTTGAGACGCTCTAGAGAAGTTTGAGCTTCCTAGGACCAGGTAACATTATAGGAGTTCCCTTTAGTTAATTCCGTGAGGGGTTTTGCAATTTGGGCGTAATTGCGTACGAATTTTCTAAAGTAGCCAGTAAGACCTAAAATTCCTCTTAATTCTTTCATAGTTTTGGGAGGTTTGAGGTTTTCAACACATTTTATTTTATCAGGGTCGGGGGATATCTCTCCTTGTGTCATTACTACTCCTAAAAATTTAATTTTATGTTGAAATAAATTTACTTTCTCAGGCCGGCATTTTAAATTGCCCTGTCTGAACTTCTCGAACACCTTAGCTAACGTTGCTAAGTGTTGTTCAGCATTTTGTCCCACGCACATGACATCGCCGACAAAATGAATGATATTCATTAATCCTCTTAACAGGTGCAATAGGGGGTTTACGTAGCGCGCTAGAACTTATTTTCAGTCCAAATGATACCCTCAAGTATTCATATGAACCACATTCAGATGCTGAAAATGCAGTTTTATGGACATCTTTTTCGGCTATTTTCACTTGGTGGTAGCCTTGGGTGAGGTCCAAAGAAGTAAAAACTTTGTTTTTACTTGAAATTGAGTCAAGAATTTCATCTATTCATGGTAAAGGAAATTTATCGCTAACTACTTGTTTGTTGAGGGCTCTATAATATACTACAAGTCTAAGATCACCATTCTTTTTTGGTACTAATATCACTGGTGCACTATACGGACTTATACTTGGGCATATAATTTCATTTTTTTCTAATTCCTGAATTTTATTTTTTAACCATTCTTTTAACCATTCTATGGCACACGATATGGTTTTTTTGCTACGGGATTACCAGTCGTTAAAATTTAATGTTCATAAAATGGTATCAGCCCGATGTCATCTTCAGATGCAGAAAAAACATCTTTCAAATTCCATAATAATTCGCAAAATTTTTTATTAAGTTCAAAGTCCGTAATATGATCCATATTAAATTTGTTTAAAAATTGCGATTTAGTTAAAGGATATTTGCTATTTGAAGTTTTAATACCGTTAACTAGGTTTCCTTTAGAATTTTCCCAGGTATTTAAATCATTCTCCGTTAAAACCTGGATTTCAACTAAACAGGTCCCCTTTTTAATTGCAATTGTATCATTCTCGTGGTTATTAGTTACCCAAATAAAACCTTCTCCTTTGTCATAAGATATAATCTTTTCCTCGCATAGCAGATTTTCGGGTATTTCAGAGGGGTCACAAACCATATTTCGCATTTGCTAACCACTGGCTCAATCATCTGTGATATTTGCATTTTTTTCATCGTTTTGGGAGGACTTTTTTTCCTTATCGCGAATCCGTAATATTGCTCTTTATTTTCATTATTTATTAGATTCATACTGGCGCTATGCTGCGCCATTGCGGCCTCTTGTGGCGTCACGTTGAGTTTTACTATGTTTGACCTGTACTGTCGCATATCTCCTATTTTTATTTTTGCAAATTCAATACTTTTATTATTTAAATTTACTTCATCTCTGCAATGTCTTTCAGAATAATTGGAGAAGGTTCTGATTATTACATGAGTCTCAAAAGATTTCGACGTTACTACGTCAGAAATTTTGTTTAATGTTATGTTGCCTTCGTATCCTCTGTTACGATTTTTTATGGTAGAAATTTCTTCCCCCATCTTAGCCGGGTAGACAAGCCTCTCATTTGATACGTCTAATAGTATTCTATTGGACCTTAAAAAATTTGCGCCTATGATTGCTTCATATGGAAAGTTATCTCATATTATAAAATTTGTCGTAAAGATCCTATTGTCTCTTTTTACGTTTAGGCAAATTGAACCTTTTGCATCCAATTTATGCCCTGTCACACTCGTTAAATTGGGATCATTATGGTTCCTCTGTCGCCTAATATGCAGAGGCAACATATTAAATACGCAAAAGTATATGATACTAATCGTTGCACCGGAGTCAATCAAAGCCTTAAAATAAACATTTTCTACACAAAAATCATTAAATATAGGTACCTTGTTGTTAATATCACTACAAGACGCCACTAACATTGTTTTGGACCTATTAAATATTCCGGGCACCCTCTGGGTCCAATTTATATTTCTGAGGGGCCTGACATGTTTCCCTGAGGATTTATTTCATTTGTCGGTGCCTTTAATAGATATTCAGACGTATGAGTTTCCGAAGGCATTTGTAATTGACTTACGTCTGTCTGTCTTCGCCATGTATTATTATGGTAACGTTGATGTCCTGTGTCGGTGCTGCTGGCTGGCACTGACTGCCATATTGGCTTATAATGGCTTTGGCGAGTATTTGGGTTTTAAATCGGTAATTAATTTGTCGGTTGGGGGGAGGGTTATACAAGTTTTGTTGGTACGTGTTGTAAGGTACTGATTGACGCAATCTGCCCTGGCTATAGCGCTAGTGCACGACCGGTTCTAAAATTTGTTCTTCCGAACAAATGGTTGCCGTAATTTTTCGTATTACCGACAGCAATTCTTGGTGTGCGATTGTGGACATAACGGTGCTCTCTCGCGATATGCCCAACACGATTACAATTATAGCACCTTATTATTGTAGGATTATTTTCGTAATTGGATTGTTCGACAGGCTGAAAACGTACTGTTTTCTGCCTAGCGAGTTCTTGCGTTTTGTTTCTTTGTGGTATTGGGGAGTTATCCCTTGAAAACAAAATGGGGGACGCCTGATCGCTCTTGAAGTTTATGTTCGTATTTGAATCTCCTAGACTATTAATTTTTGTTTTACTGTGATTTGCCACCATCGTGTCGACTTCGATCAATCACTCTACCTCCTGAACTGCGAGATCCAACGTCTGAATATTTTCGGATATTACCACTCTATATAGTTTTGGGGGTAGCCCTTGCAAAAAGGTATTTAGTATGACTTTTTCATTCAGTTGCCCCGAACCACTTCCGTATTTTATCTCTACAGAAATGCGTTTATTATCAAGGTATTCTCTTATATTTTGTGAAAAGTCAAAGCTCACTGTTCCGTGTTTTAATTTATTGATGGAACTCGGTTTTATAAACCTATCTTTAAGTGCTTTTAACAAGTTATCAACCGTAGTTATTGGCAAGTTGGCGTTATTGCCTATGGTATGCTCAATCTGTTTTAGAAAGGTTAAGGCCTGGCCTTTTAATCGTAGTAGGAGCATGTTGACTAACGGTTCTAGCTCTGTTTTTGTTAGTTGTACAAACTGGGCCAATTGGATATTAAATTCGTCAATATCTGATTGACCATTGTACTCCGGGATAGATTTTGCTATTTGTATATTTTTCGCGACCAATTTTTGTGCCATTAATTGTTCTTCTAAATCTTCAGACATTTTTTTTATAAATTTTATTTTTTCACTTAACTTATTTTGGGGGAGGATATTATTTCCTAAGAGATATTTTAAAGGGTTTCCTGTCGTAGCTTAGCGGTTATAGGCCTAATCACTTTACTTAATCACTTACAAAGTTTATAGCGTAATTAGTTCGCAATTTTTCTTCCAATTTCCGACTGTGCCATCTGTAGCGATGGAAGCTTTAGGGCTGTGGTTATAAAAGAAAAGGGACTGGGCTTAATTGTGGTCATAAATATTGACCGCGTTAAATATAATATCGTACCTTAAATCTGAGAACTTACACTATGTAGGTTCCCAGATAGTCCCGAGTATAGTTCTAAAGATTGCGTTAACTAGGCTAGCGCCACCCTTGATTAATGGGAGAAAATAGAATATTTATAAACATAAATGTGGCTTCTTTTTCTTGAGTTATCTGGAGATCAGATTAGCTGGGAGAGTCCTTGGAGATTTTGCGAACTAGTTACCTATTACCAGACTAGATGCAGACATATAAAGTGAAATAAACACAGGTAAAAAACAATAGATTTATTGGGACTTACATATTTAGGTGCGCAGTAGTAAGTCACTTCAAACGACAACAATGGTGACAGAGATATAACAATCAAAGAATGGCCCAGATCGTGTGCCGAGTAATTCCGTCTAAGCGGTCCTGATTCTCAAATACGAATATATATATATAACGCACTTCTACCCCACTATCACATGTAGTTTTTTTTCGTTCTGCGCTGTGAGAACTGGCTCACAATTGGCCCGAGTGGCCCCAAGGATGCGAACCCTTCGTCCAATAATATTTCTTTAATATTTTTGATGATTTAAACGTACTCACGGTTCTTATCGCTTAAACTTCCTCTGAAGGTAACTGCACTTTTTCTCTTTGCTGATTAAGGACTTTTCATTTTTGAAACTAGATTTAACTTAATTAGAGGAAGTTGGAATCATCTTTAGAAAGAAGGAACTTTATTTTGGTATTTTAAATATATCGCATTTTGCTCATGGTACACTTCAGCATGAGCGTGTGCAGGGACTGTGTAGAAAGTAGCCTAGTGCCGAGAGCACAAGTGCTTGCAATTCGCTCCCTACAGTATAAAAATTATACTGTAAGAGTGGAAAAAAATGCAATGGTGTGTATATCCGACAAAGTCTATTTGCTCGAGAATGGTCTAAGTGTGTTACCTCATGGCCACTACCGTATTTCAGACCGAGTTGTATGCATAGATTATCGCAATCAACTTGGTCTGGATAAATTAGCCTGAATGCTCTAACCACCAACCAAACCCCTTTCATAAATTAACTAGCCTAGTCTAACCTGCAGGGACGACAACTGTTGTATACAGTTTTTTCCACATCGCCCCCGCGGCTCCCAGGGGGGGGGGTCCCGCCCGTGGCTGTTCTTCGGCCCCGCGGCTCCGGGGGGTGGAGGGTATTAAATTCATAATGTTCAACTGTGCTATTTTTTTTAAAGTGTTTTTTCATGTGATTTAGAGTACAAAAAGTGTGTGTGCTAATGTACAAAAAGTAATGGTGGACAAAAAGTGTTGCTGTTCTTGATGAACAAAAGAGTTTTTATAATAAATGTTGTACATAAAGTGTTATTGTTGATGTTGTTGTTCATGTTTGAACAGAAGTGTTTTATAATAAATTTTGTACATAAAGTGTTATCGTTGTTCTTGTTGAACAAATAGAGTTTTCATGTCAAATAAATGACCATGAAATATTGTTTTGGTTGTTCTTGTTCTATATAGATCTACGGAAAATTTATTACTACTACTTCTTCTTTGGACAAATATGATCTACAGTTAGTTGTAGTTTGACTGTTATCAACAGCAGTAGCATGTATCAATTTAAAACACCCTTCAGATCGTTTCTGTTTGGTCCATCAATGTCGAGGAAAACAACACTTTTAGCGAAAATAATTCAAAATTGTGATAAAATGTTTATGGAAAAACCAAAGAAAATTTATTATTGCTATAGTATTTGGCAGGATTCCTATGATCAAATAGAAGCTATTGCCACACCCATACCAATACAATTCATACGAGGACTTGATGTTTTCAATAGTATTGAACCAAACTCGTGGCTGATTAATGATGATTTGGCTGAATCCATTGAACAGTTCTCACAGGAAATGCTACAGCTGTTCACCGTTTGTTGTCATCATGAACAGATTTTCATAACCCTAGTTCTACACAATCTGTTTCATCAAAGCAAATGTGTGCGAACCCTTGCTTTGAATTGTACCATCTATATTATCTACTGAGTTGTTCGTGATTCTAGCTCGCTAATAACTCTCAATAAGCAAATATATCCAGGCGCCCCTAATTGTCTGTTGTCAGCGTACACTCAGGTGACAAATAAGCCCTACGGCTACATTTTGCTAGATCTTAATCAAAGCACACCCCAGGATCTACGAGTAGTCACCGACATTTTCGACAATGAAATTACAGTATATCTTGCGGTGAACAGTAGAAAAGGCTATTAGTTGCCATTATGACACTGAAGAAACTACACGAACAACGGCATTTATTTTCCGTTTTAGGCACTTCAAAACCTCCACTCAGGAAGGCTATGCTCAAACATGGTGTTGACAGTGATTTCATTAATCTAATATCTGAACTTTGTTTAAATTTAACTGAGGGCAATGCTCAACTGCCAGAAGGTGTTAGACAACAGACAAAGCAACATCGTTCCACTATATGCGCCTTGGCTTGCAAAAACAAGGGAAACATTTTTAAAAGAAAACGTCTCCTTCAAGCGGGTGGTAGTTTTTTCACGCTTCTACTGCCAATAATTGCAGGACTTGTAAACAGTTTTCTCTAGAGAATGGCCAAACCCTATAAATTGACACCATTTGAACTTGTCCTCTCGCCCGTCGAACATTTTGAAGATAATCTGAGCAATTTCATTAATGATGAGAATATTGCCGATGAAAAAAAACTGCTTTTACTTCAAGATGCATTGCGACGTCTGGACAAACATAGACCTTATCGTCAGAGACCCACCGCTGTCACCGTCAGAGATCCCACTAAACAGGAAACATATCCTCAAGATTCTGCAGCAGTGCAATCAAAGGAGAAGGAATTAAATTCTATAGTGACAACAATTGGAAACCTATTGCCAGTGACCTATCGAGGACAGAGTAAAAGAGTATTATCTTATCTCATGTTTGAAACTGATGGTGATCAAGTTCAAGTTGACAGTGCAGCGAAACCAATTATAATTTAGGGAAAAAGTTATAATCTAGTTGATTTAATTTGTGATATGGTGACGAATCTTAAAGGACTTTTAAAATTTGACAATAATCTATACACCTTTCTAAATGCATCAAACTTTCCCAAAAGTCTTATTGGCAATAAGCAAATTCTAAAGAAACTAAGAGAATATAGTCCATCAACAACGCCAACATCATTTAAAAACGAAGAAGATTCAATAATGGAAAATAGTTGCAGCAGCAATGATTTTATAACACCTGTGGCTGCTAGTCAATAGCGAAGACGGATTGATTCACCCTCCAGTGTGCAAAAGGGGAGTGGATATTACACTACGTGTTTGCGTTCAAAATGGATGAAGTTCTGAAACACGTCTATGAAAATAATGGTAAAGTGGGAAGTTTAAGTTCCCCCAAAACGCTTTCTAAAGTTGCCTCTGGTAGCACATTAAAAAAAGCAAAGGAATATCTACAGAATGAACCGAGTTGCACACTGCATCAGAATCACAGGCTTCGTGGCAAACAATATCGACAAACTAAAGCCTTTTACCCTCTGAAGATCATGCAAGCTGATCTTTTAATTTTAGACACGATTCAACGACGTCACAATGCACCCTACAAATATATTGTAGTGGCAATCAGTGTCTTTAGCCGCTATGCCTATGCCATTCCATTACGGTCAAAGAGAGGTGTTGAAGTTGCTCAGGCCATTGAAAGTATTCTTGAACAGGATTGCTATAGAAAAATTCAATCAGATCGTGGTTGCGAATTTGTTAATCCCCATGTGCAAAAGGTTTTATTGAAATATAATTATAACACTTTATCATAGTCATAGTCCGATAAAGGCTGCTTTGGATGAACGATTGATAAGAACGATTCGTCTATTAATTTCGAGATATTGTAGATTGAAAAATACACCCGCTTTTATTCATGATTTAGATAAAATCATGGGGATATACAACCATCGACCCCATCGATCTTTGTCCAACTCGAGCCCTCGGGAAGTTCATTGCATTGAAAATACATTTGATGCTTTTCTAAAGCAATATTCCAATGTCAATGAGAACAAAAAGAAGAAGAAATTCAATGTTGGTGATAGTGTTCGAATTAATAGAACCAAAAATATTTTTGAAAAGGGGTATTATTTATGAAGCACTGAACTTTTTAAAGTGTCCAAAATCCTGGAAACTGAACCCACGACATATTGACTGCGAGACACCAAAGATGATGAGATTCTCGGCGGTTTTTATGAATATGAACTGCAAAAAGTTAGAAAAACTAGCGAAATTTATCAAATTGAAAAGATTAAAGAGTCGTACTCGGAGGGGCAAGAGACAGTTGCTTGTTCGCTGGCTAGGATACAACTCTGATTTTGATTCTTGGGTCAGTGCTGAAGATATAAAGAATGCCCAATGATTTCTATGTGACTTTCATGTCCAGTGTTTCTGATCCTCTCAACAATGTCTTGAATAGAACAAGTGATTTTTGGACGAAACTCTCCCCCACCATCAAATTGAACGGAAAGTATGAAGTGGCTCTTGTCGAGTGTCTTCTCAAAAATATCTAGGATATCCTGAGAAAAATATATGAATATAAAGTAAAAGTTAGACGCCACGATTGGTCACTCATTAGCGATTAATATGATGATTGGCCATTCGTTAACAATCGAGAAAAAATTGAAAAGATTAAGTCCATTGAATATCCATTTGTTGTATTGCCCTACGAAGAGCTCACCTGTATGAATGATTTATGTCGTACTATCAATAAAAGAATTTCCGCTCGTAAAAAAGGAGCTTTTCATTTCAACTATTCAAAGAAGGAGGGCAAGATCTACATTAGTTCTCCTATTGCCAATGAAAAAGTTATTCTCAATGATAATCTAAAGGATGTTCTTGGCCTTAAGCTCAATATAATCAAGGGTAAAAGTGCTGGAAAGACTAATTTCTTTTTTGCAGACTACCCGCCTGCCATCTCGACGGACACACGTATATTTCTGTATGCTTCATTTGTGGAAACATCCCGGGTTAGCAATAGCAATGTTCCCCTCCTACAAGTTCTTGAACGGAAAACCAATCAAGATCATATTTACTCTTATAAAATAAAGCCTATCCAGTATATTCCCGTAAACACTTCCTATTTGGAACTCTGTCAGTTAACACTAAGAACTGAATTAGGTGATTCTCTAGCAATTTCAAAAGGTTTGGCTGTGACTGCATGCCATCTTCGCCCCATTTTTCAACAACAAGATGTCTAATAGAAAAGTGGTGTTCACTTGTCCTGATATTGACTGCTATGTTAATACTCTTAGCCCAAGGCAACATGGCAATGGAATGGACTATTACAAAGGGCGCTCGTCAATGTCTGGCTATGGTCTTGGCAACTGGTTTGCTAAGCTGTTTTGCTCTTCACTACCACTGGCTAGAAAATATCTTGTACCGGTTGCGACAGATTTTGCGTCCTCTACACTATACGGTTGGGGCTCTGGCAAGGATTTTAAACAAAGTGCTACGGAAAATCTTAGGTCCAGTGTGCGAACCCTTGGCGAGAGATTAAAACAAAATGGAAAAGGTTTAAAAAGGTCGAGAAACAGTGCACCACTCATCAGTCTCTACTCAGGTCAGAAACGAAAGACATCACCCCTGTCAAAGAAAAGGAGGAAAAAGCCGACACGCACAGTAAACAGAAGAAGCCCCAGGAAGAGAATTGTTAGATTGAAACTAGATTTCTTTTCCTAAGATTTCCTACCTACCGCATTAGGATTCTCAACCTTCAATCACCGCCTCATTGAACCTATTCAATGCTGAAAATGTTGATGTTAGTGTCAAGCATGGATACTATGAACAATTTTATCCTCAACAACCCCTCTCTGATAATATCCACTTTCAAATTTATTCAAATGAAGACTACTTTATGGACATGTCTTCAAAATTTATAGATTTACAAATGAATGTCCGGAAATCTGATAACACACTGCCAATTCTTGCTGATGGAATATCCTATGAAAATTGTATATTACATAATTTATTTCGTCAAATCAGTGTCTACGTCAATGGCACGCTGGTGAGCACAAGAAACAATCTCTCAAATTATACAAGCTATATGCAATTCATGCTGATGACACCCAAGTCGTACAAGGAATTGAGAGGCGCCTCCAATAAATATGAATATATTGCTAATACTGATAGTACAGATGCACTTAAAAATGCTACAACTAGTGAATTACATCTAGTTGGAAAAATATATCATGAAATATTTAATATACCCCAATGGCTACCACCCAATATTAAGGTGGATATAAAATTGACGCTTGCACCATCCAATTTTATATTGAGAAAAGAGCTTGCTGCCAATCCTGATGTGACTCTCTCCCTCACCTCGGCTACACTACATGTACGCCAACAAGTTATGAGTTCTGTTGCTTTGGCAGTGGAAAAACTGAGAGCCAGTGGAAATAATATTAAACTACTTGTACCCCATACAATCACCAATCAACGTCATATTGCCATGGGGTCAAGCACCTTCACCGACTAATCCTTTATCAGTGGTGAAATTCCGTCAAAAATCGCTTCGTCATTTGTAAAAAGCGCTGAATGGCCACATAAATTTGAGACGTTTGGACTTTCATCTCTTGTCTTCAAAGTAAACGGCATCCCACTCTATAATCTATCTTTTGATAGATCCTATAGAACATTGTATGAGTTGACCATGCAAACCCTAGATCATGATTCACAACTATTCGAAAATGGTATAACCGAAGAAATGTTTGCTAAAACACATGGTATCATTGTGTTGGATTTGTCTGGCACGCAGGATATGAGTATAGTACGAACGGGGAGTGTGCGTTTAGAGTGTACATTTGCCGACCCATTGGCTGAGAGTATTGCACTAATCTCACTAAATCAATATGATACCTATTGGGAAATCACCCCTGAAGGCAGTGTTCTACTAGACTCTGCACCATGAACACCAGTCAATTAATTAATGTATTTAATATGGACCCCTACATGTCCCAGTACAAATCCTATTGTCTGCCCTCGGACTTTCTTGGAAAAAATCAAAATGGTTACAATACCTTAATTATTGTTAATAGCAGTCCATCGACTGTACTGACGGGTCATTGGCTGCACATCTTTCAAGCAATGTAGATGAATGAATTTTTTGATCCTCTTGGTCTACCCTATACATTCTACACACCCCACATCAGCAACTATATTGAGAGCAGTGGGAAAATTATTATTCAAAATCAGAGGAGAGTGCAGGATCTAACGACTAAAAGCTGTGGCTTCCATGCGCTACTATATTTTGTGTTCCGATGTCGCGGCTATACTTATAAGCAGTTTCTCAACATTTATGGTGACAATCCAGGTCTGAATCGCTTTTTAGTGGAAAATATCCTCTCAGACCTTTACAGTATAAATTTCAGTGCCCTAAAAGTAAAATGCTTTAAAAATGTTTGTGAATTTTTTTATTAATAAAAATGCATATATATATATATATATATATATATATATATATATATATATATATATATATATATATATATATATATATATATATATAAAAATATATATATATATATATATATATATATATATATATATATATATATATATATATATATATATATATATATATATATATATATATATATATATATATATATATATATATATATATATATATATATACAACAATGTCTTTATTCTTCACTATAGATTTCTTCTTCTTTGATGTATAGGCAACTGTCGTGAACCACTAATGCCGATAAATCATTTGGATTCACTGTGTATTGATCCTGATTGGTTGCAAAGTCCGGGTCACATTTTCTACAGTATAATGTAACTTCACTCTTGTCATATCTCTTTGTATAGTCAATGATACTATTTGCATTCATATTATGAAATTCACGAGTTTCAATCTGTCTATTTGAAGCAATATCACATACAGTGTTTTCAAATGATGAATCGCATTCGGTAACTGCCAAATAAAAATGACTAGGTTTATAGTCACAATAGGCAGTGTAGTTGCAACGATGACGTAGAAACCAAATTGTCTTGTTACCCCAACAGTTGAATCGTAGTCCAGATTCTTCCTCCCAGAATAATTTAAATCCACGACGATACCAATCTCGTAGAAACAAACTAAAATTACGTTTAGGATTCGTTCCAATCATAGCGGGGTAAGTATTCTCCCACTGTTCACATTTATCATAGTGACAATTGGAACACAGATGTCCTCTAGGGTGAGAGTCACAAATCTCTTCAAGACATGAATTACATCCTTTACTTTGTACTGCTTAGCATCTATGTAATTTACATGGATTACATAATTTACACTTTTCACTATAGTCATCAATAATTGTACAATTCTCACATTTAGTCCAACTGCCAAGAGAGTACATGCATAGTGGACATATATAGAACATTTTTTTGGTTTCTGATGTCAACTCTCCCACAGCTAAAACAAAACTGATCTTCCCCACTCGATAAATTCATGGTGGAGGAATGGGAGAGGAGTAACTCTGTGATTTCACCTCTTTCGAATGGGGAGCCATCTACATTGAATCTATGGTAAATTTTTTAAAAGTATATCCACGATATTATTCTGCTTTGTTCCATTTAATATATCAATAAATTGTGTATAAGCACTTGAGTCGCATTGACAAAGCTTCATACAATAGTCCAATGGGGGTGAATTAGTTTTCATTATATTGTCAAGTGGTCCCCGAGAGAATATCCTGCGTTGAAGGGATAACTCGAGAAAATCATCATCCAAAATCAAATGTTTTTCCATAGACACCAGATTTGATCTATTTCTCTCTTTCTCAAATTTATTCTTTTTTTTTCCATCCTATCACTCTGACTGCTGACTCTAGACTGACCATGATTCTTTAGCCTAACATTCTAACAAAAAGAAAGGGAACATTCTCGATTTCGAAACAATTTTATTGGATAATTACAACAATAATACTAATCATGTACAATTAGCGATACTGTTTTTTGTCTTCGATATGTTTCACTAATGCATTTAAAGCACATTGAAGTCTATTCACATGTGCTATATCAATTTTTGCTGCGAAACATAAATGATCCTCCAATTTAAATTTCCTCAAGGATATCACATATCTTGCATATACTTCATACCATTCGAGACGAATCCGTGATCCTCTCGTTATTTCCACCGCAATGTTTGGTGCTCTTGTATTATTGCTAGCAACTCCACCATCAACTTCTAATAGAGTAAACACTCAACTCATCATCAACGCAAATACATCCCAATGAGTAAAGTCAAACTGTTCTCGCTCCTTTGAATTCTATTCACAGACTAATAAAAACTATCGCCTTAATAAAAAAGCCTTTCCTTATATTCTGTGCAATCCTCCCCCACTAATATTTCCAACTCTCTGATTGGTTTAGAAGGATGCATGTACTTCCGGTTTCCTATTCCTGGATCAAAACTTTCTCCCTAGCGCACACCTGGACGAATAACAACAACAACAAATCAATTGACCAACACTCATAACCATCCATGAAACATCCATTAAAGTCAGAAAAATCCTGTTTTTTCATTTTCAGCGAGAAAAACCATAAAAAAGACATAAATTGCTGTTGACATCCATGAAAAATAACAAATAAATTGACCAACACTCATAACCATCCATGAAACATCCATCAAAGTGAGAAAAATCCTGTTTTTTCATTCTCAGTGACAAAAACCATAAAAACAGACATAAATTGCTGTTGACATCCATGAAAACAACAAATAAATTGACTAACACTCATAACCGTCCAAGAAACATCCATGAAAGTGAGGAAAATCCTGTTTTTCAAGTGAGAAAAATCCTGTTTTTTCATTCTCTGTGACAAAAACATAAATTATGTACCGTCAGCGTTAGATTCAATTGTAGATGACAGCACAGTGTTCGTTCTGGAGCTCATGATAGCTTCCTACTTTTCTATGACAAAGATTTCAATAAAAACTTATAGACCCCCAGGGCATAACTTATTACCCGTGCCCTGAAGACTGTTGGGGGAGTATCCTGCTCAAAGATATAATTTCCTGAACTTTAAGCTGTGTGGAACAAAATGGCTCTCTCAAAATTTTTATTGGATTTGTTTGGAGAAAGAATGGGCGTGGAAGGGGTGTCAGTTACCTTCCAATTACTTTCGATATTAAAAAGCGTACTAGCCATTAAAATTTCTAATCGAATGAGCCCTTTTTGAAGTTTCTACGACAACGCGTTCTATAAAAACCTTATAAGCCCCCAGAGCAAAACTTAGTATCCTTGCCCTAAGGACTGTGAGGGGATTGCCATGCTCAAAAACCTAATTTACAGAACTTAAAACTATGTTGAATAAAATGGCTATCTCAAAATTTTGATTGGATTTGTTTGAGGAAAAGGTGGGCGTGAGAGGGGGGTTAGTTGCCCTGTAATCACTTTCGACTATTAAAAAGGGCACTAGCCCTTTGAATGTCCAATCGAATGAGCCTTTTCTGAAGTTTTCTACGACAAAGGTTTCTATAAAAAAAAACCTTATGTGCCCCCAGGGCATAAATTATAACCCTTGCCCAGAGGGCTGTGGGGGAGTGTCCTCCTCAAAAACATAATTTTTATCCGGAAATCAACTACGCTGAACAAAATGGCTATGTAAATATTTTGTTTGGATGTTTTTCGGTAATTGGTGGGCGTGGATGGGGTGTTAGTTGCCTTTCAATCACTTTCGACTATTGAAAAGAGCACAAGCCACTCCAATTTCAAATTAAATGAGCCTCAAAAACATGATATCTATCTGGAAATCAACTACGCTGAACAAAATGGCTATCTCCCAATTTTGATTGGGTGTGGGTGGGGGAAAGATGGGCGAGGGGGGGGTTAGTTGCCCTCAAATCACTTTAGACTATTAAAAAGGGCACTAGACCTTCGAATGTTCAATCGAATGAGACTTTTTCAAGTTTCTATGACAAAGATTTCAATAAAAACTTATAGGCCCCCAGGGCATAACTTATAACCCGTACCCTGAACACTGTGGGGGAAATATCCTGCTCAAATGTATAATTTCCTGAACTTTAAACTGCGTGGAACAAAATGGCTATCTCAAAATTTTGAACTTGGAGACAAATTCAAAATTTTGAATTTGTTTGGAGAAATGGTGGATGTGGAAGAGATGTTAGTTGCCTTCCAATTACTTTCGACTACTAAAAAGAGCACTAGCCATTTCAATTTCTCATCGAATGAGCCCTTTTTGAAGTTTCTACGACAACGCGTTCTATAAAAACCTTATAAGCCCCAAGGCCAAAACTTACAGCCCTTGCAGTGAGGACTGTGAGGGGGTCGTCATGCTCAAAAACCTAATTTACAGAACTTAAAACTATTTTTAATAAAATGTATACTCAAATTTTTGATGGGATGTGTTTGAGTAACAGGTGGGGGTGAGCGGGGGGTTAGTTGCCCTCCAATCACTTTCGACTATTGAAAAGGGCACTCCTTTGAATTTCCTATCGAATGACCCTTTTTTGAAGTTTCTATGACAATGCCTTCTATAAAAACCTTATATGCCCTCGGGGCATAACTTACAACCCTTGCCCTGAAAGCTGTGGCGGAGTTTCTAGTGCCCTTTTTAATAGTTGAAAGTGATTGGAGAGCAACTAACCCCCCCTCCCCTACGCCCATCATTCCCCTAAACACATCCAATCAAAATTTTGAGATAGCCATTTTGTTCAGCGTAGTTGATTTCCAAATAGAAAATAATTTTTTGAGGAGGAAACTCCCCCACAACCCTCGGGGCAAGGGTTTTAAGTTATACCCTGGGGGCATATAAGGTTTTTACAGAAGGCGTTGTAGTAGAAACTTAAAAAATGGCTCATTTGATTGGAAATTCAAAGGGATAGTACCTTTTTTAATAGTCAAAATAGATTGGAGGGCACCTAGCCCCCCCCCAGGCCCGGCCTTCCCCCCCAAACCGCCCAAAAAAATTTTGTGTTAGCCATATTGTTCCGTGTAGTTGTTTTCCAGATAGAAAATACGTTTTTGAGGAGGAAACTCCCCAACAACCCTCAGGGCAAGGGTTTTAAGTTATATCCTGGGGTATATAAGGTTTTTATAGGAGGCTTTGTCATAGAACTTCAAAAGGGGCTCCTTTGATTGGAAATTCAAAAGGCCCCCAGGGCATAACTTATAACCCGTGCCCTGAAGACTGTGGGGGAAGTATCCTAATCAAATGTATAATTTCCTGAACTTCAAACTGCGTGGAACAAAATGGCTATCTCAAAATTTTGAACTGATTTGTTTGAAGAAATGGTGGACGTGGAAGAGGTGTTAGTTGCCTTCCAATTACTTTCGACTATTAAAAAGAGCACTAGCCATTTTAATTTCTAATCGAATGACCCCTTTTTGAAGTTTCTACGACAACGCGTTCTATAAAAACCTTATAAGCCCCAGGGCAAAACTTACAACCCTTGCACTGAGGACTGTGAGGGGGTCGTCATGCTCAAAAACCTAATTTACATAACTGAAAACTCTTTTTAACAACATATCTATCTCAAAATTGGGTGGGGCCGGGTGTGAGGAACAGGGGGGGGAGAGCGGGGGGTGATTTGCCCTCCAATCACTTTAGACTATTAAAAAGGGCACTCCTTTGAGTTTCCTATCGAATTACCCTTTTTTGAAGTTTATATGACAATGCCTTCTATAAAAAACCTTACATGCACCCAGGGCATAATTTACAACCCATGCTCTGAAGGTTGTGGAGGAATGTCCTCCTCAAAAGCATAAATTCTATCTGGAAATCAAATACGCTTAACAAAATGGCTATCTCAAAATTTTGATTGGATATGTTTTGGGAAATTGTGGGCGTGGAAGGGGTGTTCGTTGCCTTCCACTCAATTTCGACTATTAAAAAGGGCAAAAGCCACTCCAATTTCCAATTGAAATAGCCCTTTTCGAAGTTTCTGCGACAACTTTTTCGATACGAAGTACCCTGCTGTAAAGAAAAAAATAATAAATAATACGTTATGCCAACATTGTTCTTATATGCCACAACCCATGCCCCGTGGATTGTGGGGAGTGTCCTTCTCAAAAATAAATTTTCTATCTGTAAATCAATTACGCTGAACAAAATGGCTATCTCAAAATTTTGATTGGATGTGTTTGGGGGAATGATCGGCATGGGGGGGGCTAGTTGCCCTCCAATCACTTTCGACTATTAAAAAGGACACTAGTCCTTTGAATTTCCAATCGAATGAGCCTTTTTTGAAGTTTCTGCGACAATGCCTTCTATAAAAACCTTATATGCCCTCGGGGCATAACTTACAACCCTTGCCCTGAAAGCTGTGGCGGAGTTTCTAGTGCCCTTTTTAATAGTTGAAAGTGATTGGAGAGCAACTAACCCCCCCCCCCCCTACGCCCATCATTCCCCTAAACACCTCCAATCAAAATTTTGAGATAGCCATTTTGTTCAGCGTAGTTGATTTCCAAATAGAAAATAATTTTTTGAGGAGGAAACTCCCCCACAATCCTCGGGGCAAGGGTTTTAAGTTAGACCCTGGGGGCATATAAGGTTTTTACAGAAGGCGTTGTCGTAGAAACTTCAAAAAAGGCTCATTCGATTGGAAATTCAAAGGGCTAGTACCTTTTTTAATAGTCCAATTAGATTGGAGGGCCCCTAGCCCCCCCCCCAGGCCCGTCCTTACCCCCCATACCGCCCAAAAAAATTTTGTGTTTGGCATTTTGTTCCGGGTAGTTGTGTTCCCTATAGAAAATACGTTTTTGAGGAGGAAACTCCCCAACAACCCTCAGGGCAAGGGTTTTAAGTTATATCCTGGGGTATATAAGGTTTTTATAGGAGGCTTTGTCATAGAACTTCAAAAGGGGCTCCTTTGATTGGAAATTCAAAAGGCCCCCAGGGCATAACTTATAACCCGTGCCCTGAAGACTGTGGGGGAAGTATCCTAATCAAATGTATAATTTCCTGAACTTTAAACTGCGTGGAACAAAATGGCTATCTCAAAATTTTGAACTGATTTGTTTGAAGAAATGGTGGGCGTGGAAGAGGTGTTAGTTGCCTTCCAATTACTTTCGACTATTAAAAAGAGCACTAGCCATTTCAATTTCTAATCGAATGAGCCCTTTTTGAAGTTTCTACGACAACGCGTTCTATAAAAACCTTATAAGCCCCAGGGCAAAACTTACAGCCCTTGCACTGAGGACTGTGTGGGGGTTTTCTCGCAAAAACACCTAATCTCCAGACCAAAAAACTATTTTTAATAATAGATATATCTCAATATTTGGAGGAGATGTGTTTGCTGAACAGGGGGGGGTGAGCGGGGGGTTAGTTGCCCTCCAATCACTTTCGACTATTGAAAGGGCACTCCTTTGAATTTCCTATCGAATGACCCTTTTTTGAAGTTTCTATGACAATGCCTTCTATAAGAAACCTTACATGCCCCCAGGGCATAATTTACAACCCATGCTCTGAAGGCTGTGGGGGAATGTCCTCCTCAAAAACATAAATTCTATCTGGAAATCAAATACGCTTAACAAAATGGCTATCTCAAACGTTTTGATTGGATTTGTTTTGAGAATTGGGGGGCGTGGAAGGGGTGTTAGTTGCCTTCCAGTCACTTTCGACTATTAAAAAGGGCAAAAGCCACTCCAATTTCCAATTGAAATAGCCCTTTTCGAAGTTTATACGACAACTTTTTCGATACGAAGTACCCTGCTCTAAAGAAAAAAATAATAAATAATACGTTATGCCAACATTGTTCTTATATGCCACAACCCTTGCCCCGTGGATTGTGGGGAGTGTCCTTCTCAAAAATATATTTTCTATCTGGAAATCAATTACGCTGAACAAAATGGCTATCTCAAAATTTTGATTGGATGTGTTTTGGGGGAATGATCGGCGTGGGGGGGCTAGTTGCCCTCCAATCAATTTTGACTATTAAAAATGACACTAGTCCTTTGAATTTCCAATCGAATGAGCCTTTTTTGAAGTTTCTGGGACAATGCCTTCTATAAAAACCTTATATGCCCCCAGGCCATAACTTACAACCCTTGCCCTGAAAGCTCTGGGAGAGTTTCCTCCTCAAAAACATAATTTCTATCTTGAAATGAACTATGCTGAACAAAATGGCTATCTCAAAATTTTGATTGGATGTGTTTCGGGAAATGCTGAGCGGGGAAGGGGTGTGAGTTGCCTTACAATCACTTTCAACTATTAAAAAGGGCACAAGCCACTCCAATTTCCATTTGAATGCCTTATCGAAGTTTCTACGACAACTCCTTAGATACGAAGTGCCCTGCTCTAAAGGAAAAAAAATAATAAATGATACATTCTGCTAAAATCGTTCTTATATGCCCTCAGGGTATAACTTAAAACCCTTGCCCCGAGGGTTGCGGGGGAGTGTCCTCCTCAAAAACATATTTTCTATCTGGAAAACAACTACGCTGAACAAAATGGCTATCTCAAAATTATGATTGGACGTGTTTGGGGGAATGATAGATTTGGGGGGGCTAGTTACCCTCCAGTCTCTTTTGACTATTAAAAAAGGCACTAGCCCTTTGTATTTCCAATCGAATGCCCCTTTTTTAAATTTTTACGACAACGCCTTCTATAATAACCTTATGTGCCCCCAGGGCATAACTTACAACCCTTGCCCTGAAGGCTGTGGAGGAGTGTCCTCCTCAAAAACATAATTTCTATTTGGAAATCAACTACGTTGAACAAAATGGCTATCTAAAAATTTTGATAGGATATGTTTCGGAAAATGGTGGGCTTGGAAGGGGTGTTAGTTGCCTTACAATCACTTTTGACTATTAAAAAGGGCACAAGCCCCTCCGATATTCAATTGAATGAGCCCTTTTCGAAGTTTCTACGATGATTTAAGCTGATGATTTAAGCGTCCTAGATGAAAATGTGAGCTAAGTGAATGACCTTATAGAGGTTTTGCAAGCTCAAGGTGCTAGAATAGGTTTGAAAATTAATGTTAAGAACACTAAGTCACTAAGGCTAGGAACAAGTGAAGATTAAAAGGTGACGATGGGTACCGAAAAGATTGATCATGTGGGCATCTTCACTTACCTTGGTAGCATCATAGGCAGCGCACTAGCGCTGCCTAAGTAAAGAACGATGTGGGCACAATGTATTTTTTTCCATACCCGGGCACTTCGTATCGAAGGAGTTGTCATAGAAAGTTCGAAAAGGGCTCATTCGATTGCAAATTGGAGTGGCTAGTGCCCTTTTTAATAGTCGAAAGCGATTGGAGAGCAACTAACCCCCCCCCCTACGCCCATCATTCCCCCAAACACATCCAATCAAAATTTTGAGATATCCATTTTGTTCAGCGTAGTTGATTTCCAGATAGAAAAATACTTTTTTGAGGAGGAAACTCCCCAACAACCCTGGGGGCAAGGGTTTTAAGTTATACCCTGGGGGTATATAAGGTTTTTACAGAAGGAGTTGTCGTAGAAACTTCAAAAAAGGCTCATTCGATTGGAAATTCAAAGGGCTAGTACCTTTTTTAATAGTCCAAAGTGATTGGAGGGCAACTAGCCCCCCCATGCCTGTCTTTCCCCCAAATATATCCCCTAAAAATTTTGAGATAGCCAGTTTGTTCAGCGTAGTTGATTTCCAGATATAAAATACGTTTTTGAGGAGGAAACTCCCCAACAACCTTCAGGGCAAGGGTTTTAAGTTATATCCTGGGGTATATAAGGTTTTTATAGGAGGCTATGTCATAGAACTTCAAAAGGGGCTCCTTTGATTGAAAATTCAAAGGGCTAGTTCCATTCTTAATAGTCGAAAGTGATTGGAGGGGAATTTGCCCCTGCCCAAGCCCATTTTTCTCCCAAACACATCCAATTAAAATTTTGAGATAGCAATTTTGTTCAACGTAGTTGAATTCTAGATAGAAAATTCGTTTTTGAGGAGGACACTCCCCAACAACCCTAAGGGCAAGGATTTTAAGTTACATCCTGTGGTATATAAGGTTTTTATAGAAGGCGTTGTCATAGAAACTTGAAAGTTGTCTTATTTGATTGGAAATTCAAAGGGCTAGTGCCCTTTTTAATAGTTGAAAGTGATTGGAGGGCAACTAGCCCACCCCCCCCCACGTCCATCCTTCACCCAAACACATCCAATCAAAATTGTGAGATAGCGATTTTGTTCAGCGTGGTTGATTTGCAGATAGAAAATATTTTTTTGAGGAGGACACTCTCCCAAAACCCTCAGGACAAGGGTTTTAAGTTATGCCCAGGGGGCATATAATGTTTTATAGAAGGCGTTGTCGTAGACACTTCAAAAAAAGCTCATTCGATTGGAAATTCAACGGGCTAGTGCTCTTTCTAATTGTCGAAAGTGATTTGAGGGCAACTAGCCCCCCCCCCATGCCCCTCATTCCGCCAAACACATCCAATAAAAATTTTGAGATAGCCATTTTGTTCAGCGTAGTTGATTTACGAATAGAAAATATATTTTTGAGAAGGATACTCCGCCAAAGCCCTCATGGCAAGGGTTTTAAGTTATGCCCTGGGGCCATATAAGGTTTTTATAGAATACATTATCGTAAAAACTTCAGAAAAGGGCTCATTCGATTTGAAATTCAAAGGGCTAGTGCCCTTTTCAGTAGTCGAAAGTGATCAGTAATATTTTTTTTTGTTGATGTTTAGACCAGGGCACTTCGTATTGAAGGAGTTGTCGTCGGAACTTCGAAAGGGGCTCATTCGATTGAAAGTAGAAAGGGCTGATGCCCCTTTTAATAGTTGATTGTGATTGGAGGGCAACTTATCCATCTTCCACTCCCATCCTCCCATTTGCCCATTATGTTTAAAAACTAAATGTTGCCTTAAGATTAAATCAAAATGCACTGTGATAATGCTTATTCCCAATAAGGTATCTCAGCAGTATCCCAAGAACGACTGAGGGTATTATGTTCAAACTTTTGAGGCTACTTCTGCTCTTGAAATTTAACCAAATCAAAATATTGTAAGTGTATCAAAGCTATCAAAGAAAGTAAACAGATTTTTTTGCGAATGGTATCAAATTTTCCATTTCAGGTCAACTAGAGGAGGTATGAAGCAAAGTTAAACAGTACTATTAGTGTCCAGGTTTTTAAAATGGTGTATGTAGTTAAAAATTGCTCAAAATTTTTCTCCAGTATACAAATAGCAGGCCAAACTATAATGTCTTAAAAAACGAAAAGATTTAAAGTGTTATTTTCTTTTTCCCTGAAAAGACTATGTCAATATAAAACGAACAGAAATTAATTAAAAAAACTTTCCACAAAACAAGTTTTTCAAAGAAAAGTAAAGAACTCCATTAAACAAAAAATGAGCAAAAATAAAATCAAATAATATACCAGGCCGGAAACTACCACAAATCAACATCGATAAATAAATGAAACCCAAAACGAACAGAAATTAAAATAAATAACCGAGTCAAACTCAAAACGAGCAGAAATTAAAATAAGTTGGGCACAAAACCCCTGTGCCTTCCCAAGACTAGAGCAAAATTTGCACTTTACTGAATAAAATATAAATGTCTTTACTTTTATAGATTTAATTAATCAAATAATTTTAATATTTTTATTAATAAATATTCGTATATGTATATTAAACTGACAATGCACATTCATTTGCATTTTTTCAGTAAAGTGCAAATTTTGTTCTGGCCTTGGGAAGGCGTAGGGGTTTTGCGCCCAACTTATGTTAATTCCCGCTCGTTTCGAGTTTGACTCGGTTATCTATTTTAATTTCTGTTCGTTCTGGGTTTCATATATTTATCAATGCTGATTTGTGGTAGTTTCGAGCTTGGTAGATTATTTGATTTTATTTTTGCTTATTTTTTGTTTAATGGAGTTCTTTACGTTTCTTTGAAAAACTTTTTTTGTGGAAAAAGTTTTTTTTAAATTAATTATTAGTAAGTACGGTGGGAGCAGTGATGATGTGGAAAAGAGAATAGCCAGGGCTCAGGGTGTTTTTTCACAGTCAAAAAAAGTTTGGAAGAAAAGACTGTACACGAAGATTAGAATATTGGAAGCTGCAGTGATGACGGTGGTCAAATATAGCTCTGAAACATGGGCGCTCCAAAAAGCGGATGAAGATTTGCTAGATATTTTCCAGAGAAATTACCTATGGATTGTTCTGGGTACCCGGCTGACTGGCCGTATTTCAAACAGTAGGCAGAAAAACAGAAAAATGTTGTTCAATCCCTCTTCCTCGGCCTATAATGAAAGATAAATTGAGATGTCTAGGGCACGTTCCACGGATGAAGGATGACAAATTGCCGGACATTGTTGTTTTTGGCTAACCGTCTAGGGCTCCACAGGAAAGCGGGTCGTCCTCGTCTGGGGTGGGACGATGTCATAAAGAAAGATTTAAAGGTAATGGGAACTTTCTGGGAGGGTTTAAAGAGGGAGGTTTTGAATAGATTGGGATAGAGAAGCGTGTGTAGCTGTGTTGGCCTTAGGCAGGTTGATGCTCCGGTGAGTTGTTAATAGTAGTAGTTTGGATGTTGACTTTCTTTTCACATTTACGAGGTCTCCAAATTGTTCAAAATAAATCAGTAAGAATCCTGGACCATTTTTAACACACCCTAGGAAGACCGAAAATTTGTTTGAAACTAAAACATATTTTTATTTCTTGATACTCTTGACTTTCTAAAAATGTTCCCCTTAATTTGGGCACATAGTTTTCAAAAATCCAACCAGAGATTCTTTTTTCCAAAGCATGAATCTTTTTGTTGAAAATAAGCATGACCATGGTTGGAATAAATTTCTTTTCCTTTTTGTTAGAAATGAACGATGAAAACTCAATCTAAGATATCAGCTTCCAGATATCTTGCTTTTCTGATTTTGATTTTGCTTGCTTTTTATCCACTATTTTCTTTTTTTTTTTAATAAATAGTTTAAGTTCATTAGTGTCTGAAATTACATATCTTTAAAACAAAAATACAAATGCACGCAGTTTAAGGAAAAAAGAATTAAAGTGTTGTATTAATATTTATTTAAATATAAATACCCTGCGACAATGAACCAAAGCGCCAATAATTTTCCGAACTGACAAGTTTTTAAAAAAAAAACGTTTGAAAAAAAAAACGAGTGACAAGTTTTTTTTTCAAAGTGTGTTTTTAAAATTTTTTGTTGCAACGGGCTGTTGTTTATCTTTAGTAGGTTGCTAAAGAGGCTTAGAGGGGTAACATTAAGAAGGTTGGACCATTTAAGTATGTATGGTATCAATTTTAGAATTAAGAAACATATTTTATCAAAATATACAGATTTTAGAATCTGGAAGGACATTAAAAGAATTGAAGATCTTTAGTTAATTTAATATATAGATTAATATATAATATTCTGTGATTTACGTTTTCGAAATCAATTATTTTTATACCAGCTTTGCCTTGGCAGAATGATGGGTTTCAGTCTCTTATCTTAATTCTCACATGGTAAGGTTACATATAAAATATAAAGTTTTGTTGAATATATTGTCTACAATATCAGGAAATTCTCCTAAGAATTTTAGCGCACTGAAAGACGTTAATTTTTTCAAAACGTATTTTTAAATTTTCGGTAGCAATGGGGTTTGGCTTATCTTTATTAGGTTGCTAAAAAAGGTTAGAGAGGAACCATTAGAAAAGGTTGGACGGCAAATTTGTGGTTAATTTTGTTTCAAACGCCATTTTAAAGTGTTTCAGGCTACTTCAATATCTGTGTACTCTGTCTTACGTTACAGCTGTCACTGCAACCATAGTAAATAGAAAATCTATTGAATAGGGATATTGTTTGTTGTTTTTCACATTGGTATATCGTCTTCAAGTGTAATTAAAGAGTTTTAATAAAAAGGTGAAATTGATTTCATAATAACATTGGCATTGATGCTGAAACACTATTTGGATAAAAAAGTAATTAGAGGCAAATTTAGATCTTGTCATAGGTGGTTCCCACCAGTTTAACCTTAGTTAACCTGGTTGTCCTCCTAAATTAACCTTAAAAATTAATTGATGTTTCAGAATAATTTAAGACAAATATTGTTACGTTTTAGTGGACATTGAAAAACTAGACTTATTTTTCTGGAAATATTTCTTAAACTGCTTGAGTTTCATTTTAAATTTGAATTTTAAATTCTTTTAGAAGGTAATTACTTATTTTTTCACTGATTAATACAATGCTATTGCATAATATTTTTCTGGATCTAATTTTAGGTTTATTGTCACATTCGCATTGTTTTAAGTGTTTTAACACTTTGCAGTGTTTTAAGCATTAAAACCGTAAATAAAGCTGTCATTTCAGGAGTTAAACCAAATTTTCCAAACTAATAGTTATTGGCTTGAAAAATTTACTAAAAGAATGCAGCTAGCAGCCGTAACAGCTAATAGAATAAGGTTTCGCTTTTTTACCGTGAAAGTTTATTATAATTTAAAATCAACAACTACACTTTAAAGATAGTTACATCAAAAAGGCAGTGTTTGAATTTTTGCGCTCTCATCTTAAAAAAAGAAATGGCCAAATTTCTAATGCCTTTGACTGCTAAAGGAGTTGAGCCTGTGTTTTCAACTGTATTATGATAAAATATGCTTTGCAGTGGTTAATAGTCATTATTATTCATCAATCATTATATCTTTTGTATTTTAGGACTCTCCTGACTAAAATCTGTGTCGTATCAAAGTTTAAATGATGTATTATACTTCTCATAATTTGCATTAAGTCTATTCATAGATCTTTCATGGACTTGCAACAAATTCCGAAAATGGCTGATCTCATCAGGGTTTCTGAGGATTCTTTCATTAAAAACGGTAATTCTATACATTTAACTTTTTTGTCGTTAATTGTAACTGCATAGAAAAAAAAATGTAACTACATATGTTCTTGAATCTAAGGATTAAGAGCTAAGGGGTGATAAAAATGGCTTATTTGTGCTGCAACACACATTTAAATTCAGATAATTAACTTTTATTTTTAAATTTGGTGAGACAAGTAATCATCCTGTCGATAATTTTTCAGTCAATCTTTTCTGTATGCAGGTATGATGAATGATATATTACCACCAAAGTAGGGGTAGTCATGTAGCTTCAGATGGGAATATCAAGTTATAAGACATGTAAGAGAGGAATAAAGTTAGTTGAATTCAGTCATTAAACTTTGGGAGACTAAATTGTGTGTTTTATTGTTTGGGAACTAATGCAGAAAACTCCCAATTGTTTGGTATTTTTTCCTTTAATTGTGTCAATTTTTTGTGATTGTTAAGCTGTAATTTTTTTTTTTTTGTGAAAATTTTTTTTATTCAATATTCATTTTTTTAATTGAGTATGTTATCTTAAATTTCACTTATTCAGCTATTAGTTCTATGCAATGAATTTTGTTCTTATGGATTTGGTTTATGAATTTTGTTTTATGATTTTCAGGTTTTTGTTTGTTCTATGTTAATGAGTTTCGTTGAATGTTTCAGGTTTTCTTTTGTTTTATAAAAAAACAGATTGTAGAAATTTGAAAGATGGAGAAAATTGGCTGTTATGATCTGAACTGCCTACCAGAAATTTTTAGTGTAGAACAGGACTTCTTAAACTATTTAAACTTTCACGACCCCATTTATGATTCCAAGTTTCCTGGCGACCACATACAAATGTTAAACAAAAAGATTATTGAATATTTTTTGATGTTTTATGTATTAGGTAATAATATACGTGTACATATGAGAATATATATTTCTAGTATTTATTTAGAAACATACAAAATCAGAGGCAACGCTGTAGCGTTGCCTATAGTAAAGGCCATACGGCTCCAATGTTTTATTATTTATTATTTATTTTTTTCCCCAGAGGCACTTCATATGGAAGGGATTGTCGTAGAAACTTCAAAGGGGGATCATTCAATTGGAAATCGAGAGTTCTAGTGCCCTTTATAATAGTCGAAAATGATTGGAGGGCAACTAGCCCCCCTCACACCCATCATTCCTCAAAACACATCAAATCAAAATTTTAGAGAAAGGCATTTTGTTCAGCGTAGTTGATTTCCAGATAGAAAATATATTTTTGAGGAGGACACTCCCCCACAACCCATATAAGGTTTTTATTGAAGTCGTTGTCGTAGAAACTTCAAAACAGGCTCAATTGATTGGAAATTAAAAGGCTAGTGCTCTTTTCAATAGTCGAAAGTCATTGGGGTGTAAGTAGCCCCCTCCCCCCATGCCCATTATTTCCCCAAACACATCCAATCAAAATTTTGAGATAGCCATTTTGTTCAGCGTAATTGATTTCCAAATAGGAAGTATATTTTTGAGGAGGACACTCCCCCACAACCCTCATGGCAAGGGTTTTAAGTTATACCCTGGGGGCATATAAGGTTTGTATAGAAGGTGTTGTCGTAGAAACTTCAAAACAGGTTCAATCGATTGGACATTAAAGAGCTAGTGCCCTTTTTAATAGTCGAAAGTGATTGGAGTGTAACTAGCCCACCTCCCCCCCCACGCCTATCATTTCCCCAAACACATCCAATCAAAATTTTGAGATAAGCATTTTGTTCAGCGTAGTTGATTTCCAGATGGAAAATATGTTTTTGAGGAGGACACTCCCCCACAACCCTCAGGGAAATGGTTTCAAGTTATACCCTGGGGGCATATAAGGTTTTTATAGAAGGCGTTGTCGTAGAAATTTCAAAAAAGGCTCATTCGATTGGAAATTAAAGGGCTAGTGCCCTTTTTAATAGTCGAAAGTGATTTGAGGGCAACTAGCCGCCCCCCCCCAAGCCCATTATTCCCCCAAACAGATCCCTTCAAAATTTAGAGATAGCCTTTTTGTTCAGCGTAGTTGATTTCCAGAGAGAAAATATATTTTTTTGGATGACACTCCCCCACAACCCTCAAGGCAAGGGTTTTAAGTTATCCCCTGGGGGCATATTAGGTTTTTGCAGAAGGCATTGTCGTAGAAACTTCAAAACAGTCTTATTCGATTGGAAATTAAAGGGCTAGTGCCCTTTTTAATAGTCGAAAGTGAATGGAGGGCAACTACCCCCCCCCCGCCCCCCCCCCCTCAATTCCCCACTCACAACCAAACAAAATTTTGAGATAGCCATTTTGTTCAGCGTAGTTGATTTCCAGATAGAAATTATATTTTTGAGGAGGACACTCCTCAACAACCCTCAGGGCAAGGGTTTTAAGTTATACCCTGGGGGCATATAAGGTTTTTATAGAAGGTGTTGTCGTAGAAACTTCCAAAAAAGGCTCATTCGATTGGAAATTAAAAAAGCTACTGCCCTTTTTAATAGTCGAAAGTGATTGGAGGGCAACTAGCCCCCCCCCCACGCCTATTATTCCCACAAACGCATCCAATCAAAATTTTAAGATAGCCATTTTGTTTAGCGTAGTTGATTTCCCAATACAAGTATATTTTTGAGGAGGACACTCCCCCACAACCCTCGGGGGACGGGTTTCAAGTTATGCCTTGGGGGCAAATAAGGTTTTTAATAGAAGGCGTTGTTGTAGAAACTTCAAAAAAGGCTCATTCCATTGGGAATTAAAGGGCTAGTGCCCTTTTTAACAGTCGAAAGTGATTGGGGCGCAACTAGCCCCCCCCCCCGACCCCCATCATTCCCCCAAACACATCCAATCAAATTTTGAGATAGCTATTTTGTTTAGCGTAGTTGATTTCCAGATAGAAAATATATTTTTGAGGAGGACACTCCCCCACAACCTTCAAGGCAAGGGTTTTAAGATATGAGCTGGGGATGAATGATATTCAATCATTCGATTGAAAATTCAAAGGGATAGTGCCCTTTTTAATAGTTGAAAGTGATTGGAGGGCAACTAGCCCCCCCCCACGTCCATCTTTCCCCCAAAGACATCCAATAAAAATTTTGAGATAGCCATTTTGTTCAGCATAGTCAATTTCCAGATAGAAAATATATTTTGAGGAGGACAATCCCGCACAACCCTCAGGGCAAGGGTTTTAAGTTATGCCCTGGGGGCATATAAGGTTTTTATAGAAGGCAGTGTCGTAGAAACTTCAAAAAAGGCTCATTTGATTGGAAATTCAAAGGGCTAGTGCCCTTTTTAATAGTCGAAAGTGTTTTGAGGGCACCTAACCCCCCATCTCACGCCCACCTTTTCCCCAAACACATCCAATCAAAATTTTATTAAACGTAGTTTTAAGTTCTAGAAATTAGGTCTTTGAGGATGACAACTCCCCCACAGCCCTCAGGGAAAGAGTTGTAATTCGAGGATTCTCCGAATCCTTCCCATTATTTCTTATGGAAGGGATGCTTGTATAAACTTTGGAGAGGTCTCATTTGACTGAAAATTGAAAGTTCTTGTTCACTTTTTAAGAGGCAAAAGAAATTGGAGGGTGAATAGCCCCCCCTCCCCTCCTCCACTCCCTTAATACATCAGATAAAAATTTCGAGATAGACGTTTTTTAAAATAGTTCAAAGTTCTGATAACAAAAAACTCCGGTGTCGACACAGCCCACCAGGGCCCGGGGGTAGGCGTTGTAAGTTATGCCCTGGGGCATAACTTATTAAAGGGGCTTTTTAACTTATGGGAAGGGGTTTTATATGGGAAGAAAACATAGGAAATCTATTATAATTTTCCAATTATAAGGTTAAAAGACATACTCTGAGATAGATGTAAAATTGCTTTGGCACACAAAATCCTATTAAGGTCAATTCCAAACAGTCGTGATCCCTTTGTATCAGCAAGTGAAATTGGAGCTATTTTTTCAATCCATTCATTGTTGTCAATCGCTGTCCACAAGTTATGCAAGCTGTCTATTGTTCATATATAAGGTTTTTATCAAAGAGGTAATCGTATAGACTTTGAAAAAAGCCTCATTCGATTTAAATTGAAAGTCATAGATCTGTTTTTAAAGTCAAGAATAATCGGACAGTAAGCACCCCCCCCATGCCATAAAAATTGAAACTTTTTGCAATCAAAAACGAACAAAAATCAACTAAAAAAAACTATCCGACAAATATGTTTTTCAAAGAAAAGTAAAGGCCATTATAAACTTAAGCTCAGTAGATACAAATACTTGTTAAAATTCACGCTCAAATCGACCAGAAACTACTATTAAAGAATACATGAAACCAAAAACGAACAAAAATTAAATAAACAATCATAGCAAAAAAAAACTTACAAAAAGTAATAATATAAATGAATATATAGATCCTAAAGCGAGTAATGCTTCGATTAAATATGAAAATCAAGCTTAAAACGAAAACAAATATTTTGATATTAAAGTATAAATTAAACTTAAAAACAACAGAAATTAAATAACAATAAATGCGAACAAACATACAATATATATTAATGTAAATGAATAAATAAATCTTAAAACGAGTGAAACTTAAATTGAATACGCAAATCAAATTTGAAGCGAATAAAAATAACTCCAAACAAGAGTTTGGGTATCGCCTCATTGCAGAAGCCTAAAACCTACTGCGTCATTGGCGCTTTCCTGAAAGCGAATTATATTACAAATATTTTCTTTTTTACTTAATTTAGGAAATAAATGTTAAAATTACAATACAATTTTGAACTGATGAGCTTTCAGCTATTAATATCATTATGCATCAAATATTCTTTTTAATTTATTAATTCTTGTCAAGATTGGTCATGACAAACATAATTTCACTGCAAATAAAATTTGGATATTGCCCCCTTCTTTAACTGTAAAAACCAAAAGCCTTTTGCATCATTGATTCTTCACTGAAAACAAATTATTTGTATATTACAAATTTATTATTTTCCAGTTCTTACAGCATTGAAAATGAAAATAAAATTACAGTGAACAAAAAATCTTGAACTGATGGATCTTTCAACAATTAATATCATTATATATCTAATATTCAATTTGATTTTGTTTATAATATCCAAGACTGTTCAAGACTCATATAGTTTTGCCATTTTTTTTAACTATTCCATTTTTTCTAACTAATCGTGTTGGTTTGTTATGAAAACATTCTATGGCTTCTAGGCATTTCTATTTGAGCGGAAAACTGCACCTTAAACTTTGTGGAACATGCATTTTCTTGCATGAAACACCAAAATATAATAAAATGTCAAGTTTCGGAGCGTTCCACCACTCGCAAGCAAGGGCCATTGGTATTTTTGAATCCGCATGGTCAATTTAGGGGGTGGAGGGTAGGCTAATTCTCGTAGCACCCGAATTCCGTCGTGGTATAATTCACACTTTCAACACCTGGATCAATAAATAAATGAAACCCAAAACGAACAAATACTAAAATAAATATTAGAGTCAAACTCAAAACGAGCATAAATTAATATGAGTAGAGTTCAAAACCTCTATGCTTTCTAAAAGCCAGAATATAATTTGTACCTTACTTAAAAAAAATTCAAATGTGTTTACTGAAAAAAAAAATGTGCATTGTCAATTTAATATACATATGCTGATATTTATTCCCTAGAATCTTGATGAAATTGATGAAATTGATGAGAAATTGATGAAAGAATTGTTTTCAGTAAAGCGCCAATGACGCAGTAGGTTTTAGGCTTCTGCAGTGA